>NW_010121230.1:0-39617 GCF_000699245.1 Pterocles gutturalis
AGGGCTTCATACCTGTTACAGAGAGGGACATCTCTAGGAAACAAGCTAAGAGAAGCAGAGGGTCTGTGTTTCCCTATGCAATATTTTACAGACTTATTAGTTTATAAGGACACTTTCATTCATTCTAAGTGATGGTTATAACTGTTAGAAGTTTGCACTGCCTTTTTAAAAAAAAAATATTTTAATAAACTCTAAGGAGTGCTTGAGGGATAGGTGAATTGACCTGGATTTTCTCTGCAAACTTGGCCAAACCTTTAATGAAGCCTTAAAAAGTTCAGTTTATATTTAATTTTTCTTCTGTCTGAATAGGTTGAAAGAAATGAACTTTTACATGATACTCCCTGCTAATTGCTTTAGCATGGGCAATACCATCACTGCATATTGATCGATAGCCTCATGGTACAAAAAACCCTCAAGCAGTGACCTGAAGCAAAGTGGCCATCTGTCTACACACAGGAGGAAAATAATTTCTAAAATACAAAGGGACAGGTTGTTCTAATGGCTCCAGTGCAATTGTTACTTGTTGCATGTTGACTAGAGTGTACAGTATTGAGTATTACACCCAAACACAAATCTGTAAATACACACGCACAAAGACGGATATGGTTCTCAGGCTCAAGAAAAGAACAGAACAAGAAGTTGTGACCAAGACATTTGAAAATTACTTTGATTCTGAGGGCTTTCCATCTCTGAATTTCAAAAAAGATATTTTTATTCATAAGGCAGGATCTTACCATTCTCTGGAGCTCTGGACCTCTGGAGATGTCTCAGTCTGGACAAAACACTAAAACTCCCAAATTCTTTTGAGAACATGAGCCTTCTTGTAATTTTTCCAGCCCATAAAGCTTGTCAGCATTATACTCTTGTACGTACTGCATCATAAAAGAGCTCAGCTGCAACTGCATTACAATCCGTTTCTGAGGGTTACTGGTGAAAGGGATGGGTCTGTGTCTGGACTCATCTTGGTTTTGTACTTTTGCTGTTCCACCGATACCAGAGACCAGTGCCACTAGTGCTAATGAGACTGCTCTTGATGTGCAACTCTGAAGCAACTTCAAGCCTTTGTTCCTCCTGGCAGCAAAGTTTCAAGCCTCTTTTACTAACACTCAGGAAAGCATATCTGAAATTCTTGCCTGCTTTATGTCAAAGCTGCATCTGCTAGGAGAGCTTTATCTATGAAAAAGTGAATGAGGTTTCAGATAACCTTTGTGACAGGCTCTTAAATTATGTGTAGGTTCACAGTGTTAGGAGGCTGAGAGTTGATTTTAGATTAGTGTGGACTAAATATAAATATACTGCTCACTTCCCTGAGCAGCTGAGTTGAAGGGGTTAGACTCCTGCCAGAAATATGAGTGTAGCTCCCTGCTCTGCACTGCTTTTCTGTAGAGGCTGGAGTAAATCATTGAGACATCCAGCCTCAAAGCTTGTTGGATGGGACCCTTGGCCTTCACTTCCTGTTTGTAATGTAGAATAATAATGCTTAATTACTGAATAAGGACAGTTCAAAGATGTCTGGATTAGTTTGATGGCTAGAAATGTTTTAGCCACTGTACCAGTAACGTAAGAGTCCAGCCATTACCTCAGCATGCAGAGAAAGTTTTAGTGGCATGACCTTTGCTCCAATATAAGTCTGTTCTGTCAGCTGCTTAAAAGTTAAAAACGTATTGATTTAGACATTTGGAGTTCAATGGGACACAAATATTAAAGTAACAAGGAAAATTAATAATCGTGGAACTAAGATTTTTTGATGGTGAATCGATGGAGGGCTTGGATGAAAGGCACGTTTTATGCTCTCCCAGAGTATACATAAAGGCTAAGAGGCTTTATATCAGCAAAGAGTGAAGCACCACTTCTTTATTTCTTTAGCCTTTATGAGGAATCTAGAGGAACAGGGAATTCTCCTTAAAAACTGATGCTGCAGCTTGGTTCACAGCAGCTGCTGGCTGAGCTGACAGTGTTCATTTAAACCCTCAGTCAGGCAATGCTTTTAAGCCCAGGTGAAACCCACACCTGTTCAGGAAAGCACTGAGTCACATTCCCACAGGACAATATCATTTAAGTACTGTTGACTTCAGTGGGATCTGAGTTTTGCGACTGCACCCTACTTAAACAGGGATGTTACTCAGTGTAGGACCTGAAGGCTGATTATCCCTGAAGAAGACAAGATTATGTAGCATTTGTTGGTATGTGAGCAAAGTTGGAGTTTGTGTGGCTCTCCTAAGACTGTTTCTTGAAATCTAATGTGCTTTATTGCATTTTTGTGTTTCCAAAGATTTTTTTCTGGTAAGTCCTCAGTCTTTAAAGCTTATTTTGGGATCATATTTCTACACTAACTAGACTTTATTTGATTAAATTCAGTATCTAAAGGTATAGAAGACTTGCAGTGCTACTATTTAAAATATCTAGAGAACCAATTTTTGTGCATTGTTGATTAAAAAATGGCTTAATAAAAAAGTATACTTTTCCTTTTTTTTTTTTTTTTTTTTTTTTTTTTTTAATTTGCAAGCCAGGGAGAAACCAAACAAACATCCCAAGATATTAATAATTGAAAGTGACACAGGGAACAATTTGTTCAGAACTGAAAGGCAAGTCAGACTTCATATATCTGTCCAAAGAAACTGCAATCACACAAAATAATTTTCCTTGTTGTTAGCTTTGGCAATGCAAGTACAGAAAAAGAAGAAAAGACCCCTCCTTCCCCAGACCTCTGAGAAGAAGTCTGCAAGGGTTTTTTCCTAGTTTTAACCCACGGGTTCATCTCAGCACATTTGTGTTTTAAGGAAGGTGAGGATCCAAAGCTAAGTTCGAGTATTTGTGAGTTTTGATGAGAGTGAATACTTCATTCAGCTGACAAACCTGAGTATAGGCTTCCAGGCAGTTTTTCATTCCTTGCTATCCATGCTATAATGAAAGAAAATAGCTCTGGTTTGGCTTTTTGTGCAGACATCAGGAAAAGCAACGCAGAAGCCTTAAGGGCCTCTCTCAGTGGGCTAAAGCTTTCAGTTGTACCTATAAAACGCAGCACGGCTGTTCCATGTGAATATGGATGCAGAGCCTGAAAACACCAAGTAGCATTGCCCTGTACCCCTGCCATCCCTCCAGGCTCTGGCTTAGTAACCTGTTCCCCTCATGGTGCCCCCAGAGGTGCAGGGAGCATGTGTCCAGCCATCTCACAGCTCTCCCCATGGGGCAGGGCTCCCCACTGCATCCTGGCCCCACAGGACTCTGTGTGTAGCGGAAGGGCTGCAGGGATGGGAGCACGGCAGTCACAGGTGCTGAGGGAGGGATGGACCTGTATGAGACTACCTTGCTTGAGGGAAAAGAAGTGTAGGCAAAAGGAACAAGCACTTGGTCACAGTTCTATTTACCAGTATTGATATAGACCCAGAGACCCTAGGACATCCCAATCTACAGCTAATTACTTCTTGTTGCTCCTCTGGCAAGCAACAAGATCGTTTCTGGTTTCTTTTGTTTTTGCAGCTGATTTAATCACAACAGCTCCTAAATCTGCTGTTGCTAGTTTGGCTACGGCCTTTGAGGTGAATTGTGGATTTTAAATATATGCTCCGCTGCAAGACAAAACAAACCTAATTTTGTGCCTCAGGCAGCAAAGCTGCCAGTGCAGAATGTCGCTGAATATTGCAACCTCTGTTATGGACTGGGAGCACTGAAAGGGCAGCTTGAGGATGGAAAGGGGGAATATGCTGCCAACTCCCTCCATTGGCCACCTTGAAAGACAGGGAAAGATAAAACAGAACAATTGCAAAAAAGTTAGAGAAGATGAGAAGGTTGCCCTCCTGGCAAAACGTGAGGGGACTTCTGCTGCTAGTTTGGCAGCAGTTGTAGGTTGCTTATAGATTGCTTGTGTGAGGTAAACTGTGTTTAAGGAGAAGCACTTTGTTTATCTGAGGCCTGTCTGAAGAAGCACAGGATGTGTCATCTGGCTAATCCAGACAATGAGATCTTAAGCCCTGCCTTTAAACTACCCACTTACATATTTTTATTAAAGTAAAAGATAAGCAACATTACAGTAAGATAAATAGTTAAGTAAGGAATAAACAAGCCCTGGTCATGGTCAGTGCTGACCAATGCAAAAAGTTCCTGCTGTTAGTGGAATTTTACCTGTGCTGAGAGTCCCTCCTTTAAGAGAAATATCCGGTGCTAGGAAAAAGATCAATGGGCTGAAGCTCCACAGGTTCAAAAAAGGAAACGATGTGTGCCCAGTTCTACTTTTTTCAATTTTTTCCATATTTCCCTCTCTCCGGTCTTTGTTGGTGTAAAACCAGACAGTGGCCGATCTTTTTTAATTGAATGTTGGGTGATACAGATCTACACATCAGCACCCAGAAGAGCTCACCTGTAAGGCTCAGCCTTGTTGCCTGTTGCAGGTATGTTTTCGTCGGTTGCTGCCAGTGAATTTCAATAAGTGTTGCACATCTCACATGACAGAAATGATTTATTACCCACGTGTTCTTATGTAAATTAAAAGATACAAGAGATAGATCACTGCTCAGGGACAGACTAACCTGAACTCTTCATGCAGGATCCTGTTTTGATTCATATAAAACGATTTTAGGAGATGAGAAGCTGACTGCTGGGCCTCGTTTTATGGTACACGCCTCCTCACTCTGTCTAGTGTGGCTTTACTCAGAGACTTGCACGGCCAGAACTTCAGCTAATATAAATCAGGGAGTATTGATTTATCATGGCTGAGGATTTTGCCCTGTGTCTCCTCACTTGCCAAATGTTCAGTATTCGAGCGATCATTTTTCACAGAGCCCCGTTGTTTGGCTCAAATGTGTGGGCACAGAAAAATGACAAGAGAACTTTCAAGTTTTAAAACTCATTCTTTATATTTAATGAAACTGCAAAGAGTGCACATACAGACTGCATTAAACCTTTTGTGGTAGAGGCACTAGCTCCTGCTCTGTGTGCTGAAGTTTCATAACCCGCCTGTTGCAAAGGTTATGGTAACTGTCACAGCTGATGTCTTTCACCATTTCTAGACCAGGAGATCAGATTTAAGATGGATTGAAGCATTCAATAAAGAACAAATAGCACTTTTGGTGCCTTCCAAACTCAGCTGAGCTGTTGTGTAGCAAGAAGTGTATCTCTACTGCTTAAGGAATTAGAATTGTACTGCGCAAAACCTAATACTTACAAAGTAGGACATTATGCTTCAGAATTTGAGGATAAAAATGAATTAGCTGGATCAAACTCTCCTCACAGCTAAAAGATGAAACTGTTGCCTTAATTCATATGTATAAATGCTTAATGTGAATTTTAACTGATTGTTTATTCAGCAAGTGAGAAGGGGATAGCCCTAGTGTAGATATCTCTGAATCTGTTCCAGAATGGTTTGGTGAGGGCTCCAGGCAGCATCTCTGAAGCTCACACAACCAAGCTTCAGGGATGACATTACTTTCCAGAGACCTTATCTTATGATTTTTGTAAGAGATAAAGGGCCATAGACACCATTACAAGGCTGTGAGTCTGATGCTTAATGAGCCCATAAGTAACATGATGGCTACATTATTCTATGGATTTTGCACAACAGGATGGCTGGATTTATGTTTTTGTATTATGATGCGTCCAATAGAAGAGAGTTGCAGCATTAGAGAGTTCAGAGTTACGGTGCTAAGGGCAGTTTGCAAACTGTGCGTATCAAAAGGCCAAATGACATGTTAAATAAAGAGAAGTGTGAAAAGAACAAAGCAAAACCTCACTTTAAGAGCTTTAATGCGTACAAGTATGGCTCAACTTGAACAAATGAAATATTTTTTTCAATTAAACAGGAATGAACCATATGTACTGTTCAGAAAAGGAAGCAGATAAAGCACAGCATTTCAAAACAAGCAGCTGTTCAAATATAAATTTCCTATTTATTGAGATTTCAGTTTTATCAAAGTAAAGGTCTCAGAGTGGCTGAGCAAGTCAATCATTATATACTTTGTTAGTGTGACAGCCCCCTGTGTATTGTTTGACTGGAAATAAAACACAAATACCCCAAACCCCTACTGTGCCTGCTTCATGGTGCATAAATCTATTGTGTGTCATGTCACTTAGAGTTTTGATGGCAGGCTACCAAATGGCAGAGGAAAATACACAATCAAGCCTTCATTTTCATAAATGAAATTAAAGTACACACAGGAAATATAGAACAGAAGTGCGTTTTCATTAGTACTATTTCAAGGGTCCATCACTCAAAATGGAGAGACTTTTCCCACTGGATGTTTGATTACATTTACAAATGGGTGGGTTTCCCAAGTATATAATGTTTTCTTTTCCAGCTTTGATGGTCTTTTCGTAATAATAAACCTGTGCCAAATTATTTTCACTAGCATTATGTCTTTCACCTGGTTGGACTGATGAAGACAAAGCCCTTGGGCTCTGCCAGCAGTGCCGCTAGCTGCTGGTGTGCTCGAAGGGCTTCCTTTACAGAAGCCTCCTTGGTGGTCTAGTTATGTTAGACATGTTTAAACATCAAAATGTATGGCCTCCAAAGTCAACAATATAACCAGAATGAACGCCAAAGTGAAGTTTGGGTTAGCTGCTATCTTTAAACCCCATGTTTTCTTTATCTAATTATTTGCATTTGGGAAACACTTAAAAGTTATTGACTTCGTTTTGTTGGGCATTGAACACGCAAAAGCAAAAAGAAGCATCTTACCCCTAGGCCTTGTGATCTAAACTGGCATGTACACTGTGCTAGGCAAAGTGTCAATTTTGGGCAAAAGTATAAATAAAGACATGCCCTAAATCTAATGGTTCCCCCTTCCTTACCCACATCACTTTGGGATCTAAGAAATAAAACAGATAACTTTGAGAATTCAATTTTGTGATTATACAGTACTGTGTAGTAGAAAAAGTTGGCTAGTAATTTTTAGATTAAGCTGAATCTTGTCAGCATTATCACTCTCTATTTCCACTGTTACATTCCTTCCAAAACTTGAAACATCTGTTTTATTTCATTGAGCTTGATGGGGTCCCATGACTGAAACCACGCCTAACTTAGGAAAGTTGGTCCCCAAGGAGGGTTCTCTGTGACACTGCCCAAAATAAGAGGAAGAGAAAACAACTAAACCAAAGAAATGGTGTGTGGGATCCAGTCTGTTGAACCTGAGCACCAAACCTGTTTTGAAATGCCAGGCGCACATTGAGGCTGTGACAAGTTTCCTGTCTTGTCTGGGGCAAGAATTCATGTGAAGGTCTCCAAGGGAAGCTCCTGTCTGCATAATGTAGCTGCTGTCCATCTTCACCAAGTTGTGTCTCATTACAAGCATTTTCCCTCTTTGCTGCAGAAAATCAGCCCTATGAAAGAATATCATAAAAGCAATTGGGACAAGCACAGACACAAAGGCATATCTGAGTATTCAGCCTTTGTGCTGAATGATGGGTGATCATCAAGAGATATCCTCTTCTGAGGCTCAAGCAATGTGATGGTATAGTCAACAGCAACTGCTGGGACTTTCAGAGTTACCTGGAGCATGTAGACAGTCACATCCTGCTGCTGTCTAACAGGAATGCAGAGCTTAATTCCTTTAAATGTCTTGGGTAAAATCTCAGCTATAATTCTCCCTTGAGAGAGAAGGTAAAAATGCTGAAACTCAGCCACCATAAGAGCATAAATGAGAGTCACTGGTGGTACAATTTTATATGTTTATTCTGACTGGTGAGGCATTCTGGAGCAAAAAATGTCTTTCCATTAATTAAAATTAATTCTGCATTGATAAAAGCATTTTCTCTGCATGTTGTTTTCTCCTAACTGCCCCATTAGAAGTGGGAGTTCCAGGAGGGAGCACAATGATTTTGAGTCCAAATTTGATGCCAGGATTGGACATTTCTGGTTGCTTTTCCTCAGTAGTGTCCTATGATTAACAATTCTACAGTTTTAGGCTGAATTGCTCATGTCTAAGAAGCAAGTGCTGCATTAGAATGCTTTTTTCTGGGGAAAAAAAATGTGTTAGCTAGACCTTTAAAGGCTGGAATAGTCACAGGCACAAGTTTTTAATCCACTTGAAAGTAACCTAATAGAGGAAAAAATGCTTCCCTAAGAAAGAAATTTCCACTACAGATTTCCAGTCTTTATACTCTGAAGAGTTATTTTCGTTTTAAGCAGTATTAAGAATAAACATATATGGATGGTAGAGTGTCTTGCTGAATGCCTATTTTGGTCAGATGAATGTTTTCTCCTGCAGCTTGCTTTTCTTCCTACTTTAGGCCATGAGTGTTGCTATGAGTAGTTATTATCAATAACCTTCTTCTAGTCAGCAGTTGCTATCTTCTCACCCAATGACAAACAGGTAATGGTCCAGACCTCCAGGAGGTATAAACCAACATGGCTGTATTGACTGTACTGAGCATTACTCATCTAAATCAGCTGACCCAGCTTATGATTACAGCTTGAGCTCAGCACATTTCAAAAGGCTACAGATGTGGTATGCTGAAAGCCCTCAAACTACTAATACTTTACTGGAGGAAAAAAACCCACATTCCCTATTTTCACCATTTACACTGTGGTTCACAATACTGCACTTAATTCACAGAATTAAGCTTTTGACAGCAAAAACTCCAAGAGCATTTAAGCTCCTTTTCCCTCTTTGTTACTTTACTTTTAGCTCCTGACCTCAGGCTCACAGGAAGCCACGGAAGGACTTTCATTATGGTCAGCAGCTCTGAGACTGAGCTGTCTGGTACTCGTGATGGAGCACCCCCCTCCCCACCCCCCCTTCTCACTCTCCCCTAGCATCTCCCTTCCTCAGACTAGATGAAGCCTGGATTTCCATAAAGTTAAATTCATTGAAAAAAATCACATTGTAAATAGGCACTCAAATGAAAAAGAACCTTTTTCTTCAATTTATTTCAAAGGATGCAAGTGAATTTTCCTCATCTCAGTCAACCCTGGTAACATCTTTTGCTCTTTATTCCAACCAGCAGAATGTAAAAGAAGCAAATGGATACAGTGTGACTATGGTTTTGCTTCTTACACAGAAAAGGGGGCCTCAGATATGACCTCACAAACAATATAAAGCAACACTACACAACTTCATTGTTCACAACGTCTCAGGAGGATGGCATAATCATCTATCTCAAGAAAGTGAACAGCAGATGGTACACTGCAGATTTGCATGTTTGCACCACTTATTAGTTTATAGAATTAAGAAAGCAGATTTCAAGATTTTAAAAAATATTTTCCCTAAAAGTGATAATGAAGTGTTTTTTGTATCATCTTCTGTTATGCATAGGTTTCTCCATGTGATTGTGCTGCAAAGGTCCCCTTCTGAGAAGTTAGTTCATATTTCAATATCTGACAGCAATGGTTCAATTCAATTCATATGCAGAGATCTAATTCTCCCTATGATGATTTTATTCTGTCTGCATACAGTATTAGCTCTTACAGAACAGAGAAAGAATTGTGAAAACACAAATTAGTACTTTATGTGTTTAATTACCTAGTATCAGTAGCCATGCAAAAGATCCTTTAGTAGAATATTTATTTTGCCTGTGCTGTTTGCTCTCTACTTTTCAGGAGTCAGATTATGAGAACTAATTTAGGAACATTGGTGCTGCTGACAGAAGATCCCAAAAGAGGGAGTTTGAGTTTTCAGCTATTTGTTCTTGCCTCTGTCACAGTTTGACCTGGCTGGCGGCCAAACACTAAGCAACCGTTCTACCCCCTGCCCGGGGATGGGGGAGAGAATCAAAGGGGCAAAGGGAAAAGAGACTCGTGGGCTGAGATAAGAACAAAACTGCAATGAAACTGAAGATAGTAATGATAATAACAACAATAATGGTAATATATACAAATATACAAATGAGTGACACGCAGTGCAACTGCTCACCACCTGATGACCAAGGCCCAGCCCACTCCTGGCCTCTGGTCCTGGAGCAGGGACAGTCCAAAACCACAATCTCAGAAAAGAGAAGAGCACAAGCCCTTGAGAAACCAAGAACTGACAGAGAGAGTGAGATGATTCTGAGAGACAGAGATTACCTGGAGAGAGAGGGCTAGCTTCTAGACAGGTCCTCATCTATATACTGGGCATGATGTGCAGGATATGGACTATACCATTGGCCAATTTGGGTCTCAATCCTAAAGCTAAGGTCAAAATCCTAAGCCAGTCATTGTAGGCTGTGCTCCCTCTTAGCTTCTCCTGCACCTGCACACAGTTGCAAAACAGAGAAGCTAAAAAGTCCTTGACTGTCCTGGCAGTGACTACAAACAACAGTATGTTATCATCAGCCTTCTTAGCAGAAATCCAAAACATAGCCTCCTCCTAGCTACTATGAAGAAAGTTAACTCTGTCCCAGGTGAAGCCAGGACAGCCTCTATTTCTGTTTTTCTGGACACATTATTTTTCCAGTAAACAATTTGAAAGCAAACGAAAAGGGTAACAAAGTCTATTTCTGGTTGACTATACTGATGCATTTGATCCCATTTTACTTGAGAAGACACACTACAATTTGGTCTAGCATGGACACGTATAGTCTTAAGATAGAAAAAAGTGATCTGTGAAAAAAGATTAGATTGACAGCTCTAGGAACTAAAGGCTTGTACTCATTCAGTCAACTGAACACAAGCTATAACTGTGCAGTCCTCCCTCTCTTTACCCCATTGAGATGCTCCAGTTCTTTATTAGAGAAATCCCTACAGGTTAAGATTTGTGCCAGGTCAGTGCTTGGCTTCTCTGAGCAGCAGCAACAGGGGACTAGTATCTTGTGATAGAGGGAGTGTGGAAATCTCCCTGTAATGAAATAAACTGAGGGAGTTTAACCAGGCAGAACATGGATTTGGTGTCACGGCATGTCCTGAGCTTCTCTGGACAAGCAGGGTCTGGGGGCTTGTACTTCAGTATGGATCCCAAGCTAACATCACTGAATCTTTTCAAAATCCTCCATCTCCTCCCCCTCACCACACCATACTACATAAAGATGCTTAAACCTCACGTATGGAAGAACATTAAATTCTTAAGCATTGCCACTCATATAAATTCAATATACACATTTTAAGGGACTATCAGTCCTCCAGAACTTACTCTTGAACAAATCTATTGACTTCAATAAAGCACCACTGACCAAAAAATTATTTGATGTTGGTATTTTTTATTTTTTAGAGTTTTCTTTAAAGCAAAAGAAAACAACTACTTTGAAAAACTAAGGCACTCCAGCTATATTTTAGTTGCTACAAATACCAGATTTACTATAGACTTAATTTCAGTTAGGTCAGTAATGTCAGGAAACTATCAACACTTCTGCTCTCAAAGTAATCAGTGACAATTTACAGCTAGGGAGAGCAATCAATATGCAGGAACTCGCTTCATTTTGGGTAAATTGAAATCTTTGACCTGGCAAGGACTGGTGCCTTGCTCTAAACTAGACTAGAATTTCCTATGGTAGAAGGGGTAGTCCAAATTATTGCATTAATTTAGCTAAAAGTAGCAAGTATAGGGACATGTCCATGTCAGTTCTCTGGGAAGTACTTCACCTTTTTTCCTACCTCTTTATAAATGACCTGCCTGAACAACTTACATGTGTAATATTTGTATGCTACAGGTATTATGCCATCTAAAATAACAACATTTTGGACATTTTACATCGCATAAACACCAGGTAATAGGAACCCTGACAAATTGAAAACCTTCCCTTAAAATCTCCTGGTGTCAAATCACTTATAACTTTGCCCACTTTTGTCCAGATGGGCTCATATTTTTATGCTGGATATCTATCTCTGACTGAATGTTTAAAGAAAATTCAAGGGATGGTTGATTTGAAAAATGTAGGTTGTTTCCACTCATTGGAAAAGCTCAGGAACATAAAAGTAAGCATTCAAATTTGGTTATTTCATATCTCTCAGTAATGGGTCTGGCTGAGATGGAGTAAATTTTCCCCTTAGCATCCCTCATAATGCTGTGCTTTGTATTGGTAGATAGAAAGGTATTGATAACACACCAGTGTTTTGGCTACTGCTGAGCAGTGCTGCACAGCATCAAGACTGTCTCTCCAACCCTCCCTCTCCTCACTCAGTAGGCTGGGGGTGGCCAAGATCTTGGGGGGGAGGTAGCCAGGACAGCTGACTCAAGCTGACCAAAGGGATATTCCATACCATACGATGTTTGGTTAGAAATAAAAGCTAAGAGAAAGGAGGGGGTGGAGGGGCATTTGTTATTATGGTGTTTGTCTTCTGGAACAACCTCTATGTGTACTGAAGCCCTGTGTCCTGGGAAGTGGTTGGGCATTGCCTGCTGATGGGAAATAGAGAATAAGTCTTTTGTTTTCCTTTGCTTCTGCACACGGCCTTTGCTTTTGCTTTATTAAATTGCCTTTGCCTTGACCCAGGAGTTCTTTTCCATCTTATTATCTCCCCTCCCTGCCTCACTGAGGAGGGGAGTGATAGAGCAGCTTGGTGGGCAGCTGGCATCCAGACAAGGTCAACCTACTGCACTCGCCCAACATATATTTCATAGTAATCCTCACTGGGAATACTACAAGGAGGTGTTTCGTGGTCACTTCTTGGAAATCCTCTGAATATACACAAATAGAAGGTTCCTACTCAAATTATCTCACTATTTGTGAACAGAATTTCCTAAATTCACAAAGGTCAGCTTGATGAACAAAATAAATAATTGTCCATCCTGCCAGCTGCACCCAGGAGCGGGCAGCACGAGACAGCACGAAGCACGTGGTGGCCCCATCCCTCATCAGCTGGCCTGGGTGACATTCGTGGCTTGCTTCCCACGAATGTCTCTTACTGGTTTGCGTTTATCAATTGGTTAGGGTTCATCAAGTCACATTTGCAAGCTGGAGGAGAGGCTTAGCATTGATAAGTCCCGTAACGGTGAAGAGGTGTATACTCAGCCCATCTCAAAGTGCCTATGTTTTTTTGTTTCTACTTGGCACATGATTTGTAATGGTATTGGATTTTAATACAGCAAAGGTATCTTAAACTGACTGAACAATTCCTTGACAGTCTATGTTAGTGAAATAGTATTTTGAGGGTCTCCAGTTCTGTCTTAAAGTCCCTGAATTTTGCAGAATCACAGAATCACATAATTTAGCTGAGTTTTAGTCCTCCATGGCTCCAGAGATCTTTTCTTTGTTTCTGTTGTACTGTAAAAAAACCACAGCCTCCCAGAAAACCTTCTTACTTAGCTTGTCATGCACTTAGTCCCTGTAGGAAGGCTCTCACTGTATCAGGGCCTCTGGTTTAATAATAATCCTGCAATTCCATTCTATAAATTTTCTGTCTTGATAGGGGGGGCTTTGCTGATTAATGTTGTCAGAATGGCATGTGCTGAAAAAACACCTTCTGATGCATTACATGAAAGGCTCAATCTAACAGATGTACGAGATCTGTTTATTGTCATGTTCTTTTATGAGGAAAAGTCAAGACTTTGGGTGAAATCAGTGGTGCAATTTGTTTAATGTGAAGTTTGATTTTGCTTGAGTCAGACCTCACTGGTCTTTTCTTTCTCTGAGGCATGCTAATAAGTTTCTCTTTAGTTTCTGATTTCCTTTCTTTTTTTTCCTGGATTTTCTTCTCCTGCAGTGAGTGAGTTATTTGAAGGATATTTATTCATAAAGTAGATTTTTTTCCTCACTGGACTGAATGAAAATATCTTGTGGATTCTCCTGACTGTTTCAGAAGTATTTTTGATCCTAACATTTTATGCACAAAAAAAGTCTCACCATCACCAAGTGGGTGCATTTGCTTTGATGAAACTTTGTTTTGAAATATGGAAACATTCTGTCAGGTGGAGAATATAAAGATACTTAGATTTAAAACACTGGAAAGAAATCTGCAAAAACAACATTACAACTTTGCAGAAAATGGAGTTTTGTCTGGAAATATCACATTGGAAAGAACAGTCTTGACTCTGGGTAAAAGATGCATCTATGATAATCTGTATTGAGTTCCTGTTTATGAAGAAATGATATATGTAATTGCATATTCTGCAATGAAAGCCATGACACTAACTTTTGGTCTCTTTGTAGCTCCTGCCTGGTCATCCCCATGCTGTTTGCAGCCAGCTGGGAGGGAGTCTTCACGCCTGTGATGTTTTACATGGTGTGAGGGTGACCTCCTCAGCACTCATTCATTATGTTGAATTCAGCAAGGAACAACGGAAGCGGATCCGTGGCAAGAAATGGTGCCAAGGACTATGTGTTCACATGATGTGCTTTTCAAGGATTTTCCTTCTGGCTGGTTCTAGCCTGATCCTGTGGCCTGAATGCCCATTTGTGGCTGGGTTATGTTAGATGTCCTCCTGGGGGTATCTCTGGGTGTACTTTGCCTCAAAGGAGGCATGTGCTCTGCTGCTGCGTCACCGTGTGCAGAGTAGTGATCTTTGAGTAATTCCTGGCTTGAACTAAACCGTTGATGCAAACACACCACAGGGCTGTACATGAACAACTCCTCTAAGTTGTTGTAATGAGCTTTTGGTTTTGCCGTGTGTGCGGCTATGACTCAGTGATGCTTTTATTTTGTGTGTCCTACTTTTACTTTTCTGATACTCATACTCACAGGAAAGAAGGCTGTATTTGTTTGCTTCTCAGAGACAATATGGGCTGAAAAGGAAAGCACATACTATCTTAATTTCTGTTTCCTTTTTAAAGCCTGAAAATAGTTGAGTGCTTGTTCTGTGTGGAGGAAAACAAAAAATGTTTACCAACCAAACAGAAGAAGTTAGCAAAAAATGTCATAAGAAGTGCTTTGTTGCACTGGCAAAGTTCCCTTTAAAAAGCATCCTCTTTCCAAATATTTGACATGATCTGGCCAGTTTAAGTATTGTCACAGGTATTGTCACAGGTTAACAATAAAGTTTCTAGTAGAGGACTGGTGGTGAGTGGGGAAGAAAATGGGGATTATCTCGTATTCTATGGATTTACTTTTTAAAAAGAGATCTGCTCTTTATGTAGACCACAGAAACATTTCCAAAGCAGCATTTATCTTTAGAGATTTCACTGCTTCTGAACCATTTTCCGTATTTAAAAATCAGCCCTTGCCCCCCTAAAAAACATGCTTGGTTTCTGTATCTTATGTCCTGGGCGTACTACTGTAAACTGCAAACCATCTAACACGTTTGAAAGTAAGGTCAGCAGTGTCTTTGTCAGTACCGTGGAGCTCTGCCATCCATCAGTAAATGTAACAGTAAGGAGGGTTTGCAGGACTCAGATGCTTCTCTTCAGCGTGCTGTGCTGGGCGTCTGTCACATGGCCCACTAATGGCAAGATGTTGACACTCTGTCATTTTTCACAAAGTTGTAAGTGAGCTATGAGCCAAAAGCAGATAAAAAGACAAATTAACCCATGCAGCATGTAGCTCTCTGCCCATGATCAGCCTTCCCTGCCTAGACAGAGGCAAGACTGGAGCAATATTTCCAAAAAGTACTCATTATTATTCAAATTTCTCAACACAGCAGTTTTGAAGTGTGGTTGCATAATATTTGTGCAATGTTGTGTTAAGAGAAGTGCTTATCACAGACCTGAGGCCTCAATTTGGAAAAATAATGGTATTGCATGTGTGATTAATGCTTCTCTCTGATACTGATCAACAGCAGTGCAGAAGTGTGGGCTTCCTCAATCTGCCAACAAGAAGGTCTTTCAAGCTTGCCAAGAAAACTGCTATTGTTTGTGCCCAGGCCCCAGTCTCGCAAGCTGTTCTGTGCGGGTGGACCTCAGTGCTTTGCAGAGTCCCAGTGACATTGTTGACTACAGCAAAATGGAGAATTCCACAGCAGTAAAATGATAAATCCCTGAATGCTTGGAAAATGGGCTTCTGGCCATTTTCTTCTATGGTCTCTGAAGAACAGCTCATCTAACTTGTATGCAAAAGGAGTTATTGCTACAGGGACTGGATTTGATGCTTTTTCAAAAAAGGCATCTCTGCAGAGCTAGAATATGCATTTTACACATATTTACACTGTAAACTGAAATTCAAGGAGGGATGTGATGGAAGGATGAATTTAGCAGATTCTGCCACGTCAGAGTCACACAATATGTGTGTCCTGCTTGATAGGCAAAGCTTAGATTGGCAAGACGAACAGAGCTCAGTATGTCTTCCATACAGTTGCTATTTCTATGAGCAGAATAAATTGTCTGTGTGTCTGAGGAGCCTGCACCATAAGTCAGGAGCCCTGTATGCTACTTAGCACCATGTGGACACAGAAAGGAGAGGCTGGCTTTTGGTTTGTTCAAACTAAGATGTCAGAGAAAGGTGGAAACAGAGTTTGACACTGTCATCTGGCTTTTGGGTACATGTTGGTTTTTGGGTGCATAGTGTAGTCTGCATAAGCACTGGCATCCCCAGGCTTTGGACAGCCTGGCAGGCTCAAGGGGTGGTGTGAAGTTTCCGAGGATGCTGAGCGCTGGTACCCCGCTTCCCATGGGATGGTGTTTGGGTTGGACAAGAAGCAGAGGGTTAGAGGCACAGCTACTTCTGCCTCTTGGTGTGTCTCTCTTCTGTCTCCCGGGGTCAGACAGGAACCACGTGGAGAGCAAATCAGACCTAACACCCAAGACTGTCATCAAGCCCTGTTATCCAAAGTCTGTTTGTTTTAAAGCAGTATAGAGCACCCAGGAGAAGAATCACATTAAAAAACAAAAACCAAAAAACTTTATCCCAGGCTTCAGAGGGATTTTTTTCCATTCTAATATGGATTGCATGCTTAATTTTTTTTTCTTTATCCATATTATCTTATGTAACAAATTCACAATTCTTCTAGATACTCACTGTAAATAGTGAATGGAAGGTGATGGCCAGGTTTGCTCCAAAATACATATTTTTTAAAGCTAAGAACTGAGGAAAGACAGGAAAAGAAGTATTCCCAGAACTCAGGAAAAGAGCAGGTACAATATTGTGGCTGCAAACATGCACATTCTCTGCCCTATTTGCCAACCCATTATTACAAGAAAGTGTGGAAAATTATAATTGCTCCAAATATACTACAAACAACAGTGAAAGCAACTTGATTTCATTTCCTCAAGCCACAACTGGAAAAATATGTATTGAAACAAGGGTTAGTCTCAATCTACAGAGCTCTAAAATGAATTCTGTCCAGATTTGTTTATGTTTTTTGATGCATTTCCCATTTGTATTAATTAGATTCAATTATTTAGTACTAAGTCTTTAAGTTCTGTTAATATAAACTTACCAGTCCCCATGCTGTAAATTAAATTTTTATTTTATTTCTGTATATGTTTTTCTCTTTTACTTTAATGCCAAAGGTTCCTCTCTTGTCTAATGGCTATAATGAAAGCTTTTACTGCAAAATTAAAATAAAATGAGTTAATGGGTACCCAGTGCCTTATTCTGGTTAAAATGTGCATCAATTTGCAATGACCACTGCTTTGGGATTGTATTATGTGTTTTATCTTAGGCAAAGTGTAGTGAGCAGTGTGAAATTCTGCTCTTCTGTAAACCTATTTATAGTTTATTTCACTTACTAATAACCTTACCACACTTTAACAAGTCACATTGAAATTTTCCGTGGTAGATGATTGCTTCAAATCGATTTTTTACAATGTTGTTGAAAATGGTTTGTGTATTCAGAGAATGAGGTTAAGTGAAAAATGAGTAATTTAATTTTAATTTTTTTTTCTTTTATGATGTGAAGCAGCAGTAGATTTTCCCAAAGGAACACACCTATGTTCAAGTGACTTTTAATGTTCCCATGAAATAAAATCCTTAGATAGAAGAGGGGAGATTTAATTTTAAATATGTTATTTTAAAATTAAAGACAATGCTGATTTCCAGACCTTTGTCTGTTTCTAAATTCCTGCTTCTTATTATACCATTTTATGTAAAAGTGAAGTGTAGATGGGATTTTGTATGCTACATGTAAGCAATCACAAGGTTGAATTCACCTAGCTTGGTATCGCTTTCAGAAGGAACAGGTTTGAGCCCATTTGTTCTCAACCAGTTTCAAAAAGACAGTGCAATATACTGCCCTTAATACTCCAGCAACACTATTTGCAAGTAAAATATCACAGTTTTAGGAATTCCTTTTTGTAGGAAACATGTATGGATAGCTTCTCTGTTATGTGCAGAAGCCTCTTAGCATGTAAAATAACTGTCCGCAATCGATGACTGTTCTTTTCAAGGTTTGGAGGCTTGGTGAAGAGGGGATGTTGAGATTTGTGTACTTCATGGTAACCTCATCTTTAGGCAATGGAGGCAGAAAGCACCGTGCACCTCTCCACTAACCTCAGGACGGTCCCTGATGCAGTCCTCTGACTCTACACTACAGTGTGAGTCCCCTGCATTTAATATCTGGGGTCTCCTTCTCTTCTCACTTGAGAAGCAAAAGAGCAGCTGCAGGAGAAAGCATTAGAAGTACAAAGGCTCTAGACCTGGTCTTACCCCTGATACCTGCAAACTTGTAGTTACCCACGTCAGATGCTGCTTCCAACCAATTTAGGAGGTCTTGGCTTCAGAAGACCTTGCACCTCCCCAAGTGCTGCCAAACTGTCCAGCTGCAATATCCACCTTGCTCAGATGAGCTGTCTAGTTTTATACAACTCCACATTATGCTCCGGTCTCTACTTGGATCAGGCACATCTGCAAAAAGCTGAAGCTTATATTTACAGAGAAATAATTTGCAAATGTACAAATGAACTCAAATAAAGATTTGCAACGGTTCATTCGAATTCAGGCACTTATCCACAGATACTGGAGTTTGTTATGGAGCTGACTCTTTAGAGACTTTTTGATGGGAAATATACCAATCTGTTTGTTTATGCTTGAATTTATGGAAATACATGAGCATGTAGGTACATTTGTAGTCTCTGGTCATTTTTCCCGTAAAAAAGGCATTGGCAGGTGTGCTGCAAACTCTAAAGAGCCTCCGTTCAAATGTGGTAAAAAGATCTTGTTCACTCAGACCTTGAGAAAACATTTGTATTAGCCAACAAATGGTTCCCTGCTAACAAACACATCTAGATGAATTATTTATTTAAATCTGGGAAATTACGCATATTTCTTTGAGTAAACTACATATGAACTATGATTTTCATTAGTCTACCAATTATGTGGCTGGCTGACACGTTATTTAACAATGTATTAGATGATGGTTGTCCATCAGTGGATCAATACATTATTTACAGTATGGGATTTTTTTGCATTATTTAGCCATAACTTTTAGCAAATATGCTGTTTAATGAAATCACAGGACAATTTACACTAAATGATATTTGACTAATTGTGTTTTGATGTTAAGACTGCTTTGCACAGCAATACTGCAGAAAAAATAGTGTCCTTAAATGCTTGGTCTGCATTTTTTTTTGTTATCCCTTTCCTCCTTAGTTCATAAGACACACTTCCATTTATGTTTGAGCTTCTGTATATTTCCACATACAAATGGAAGAATATGACATCACTTGAGGAAAACAGACAAATCAATGAAGCTCTCAAGAGGTTATGTACATCTCCTTTCTCTGTTCCAGGACACACACCCTTTGCTTTTCTTTCATTGGAAAAAAATCAACTGCTAATTAAAACCCATCTGAGAACACTCTACCCTCAAACAAATTAAATCTGCCAGATACCCTGGGATGGACTTTTGACTTACCATGGAGATTGGATTTTGACTCCTCTGACAGTTTAGAGGGGGAAAGTGACAGACATTGTCAGAAGAAGATCACACTTTTTTCACTTTTGAAGAGTTTTATGAAGTGTAATAACATTTCTTCCTTTTTTATTTTCATTATACACAGGAGGCAAGAGAGAGACTTGACCTCTTGCCTGAATGCCTTCTGGCATTCGGGTCTGCTCCCAGCAATTAGTAACTCCCTCCTGGTGCCCTGTGCTCAAAGGAGAAAGTCGCTCAAGAGAGCTGTTTATCAGATTTTGATAACTTCCCCTCTTCTCCACAGCACCGTCGTGGCTCTGAGGCAGTGAGGCCCAGGGTCTGCTCTGGATCCAGCCCGTACCGAGGGATGGAGACAGGGAGGTCTCTTCCAGGACAGTCTCTCTATGCCTTGAGGGGTTGGCGTGCTGCACAGCGGTGAAATCACCAGGTCCATCCTCAGTAAGGGAACTTGCCTAACAAGAGGTGTTAGAGAAAGTGTTACCAGCGTGTTCAGAAGTTGTTCAAGCATATTGCTGCCCATCAAACACCATGCTACTCAGCATTTCCTCAGTTTTGATGGACTCACCAGGTAGACATCTTGGGGTGGGGAGGACAGTCAATTAAAATGCATCCTGCTGACAAAGGGCCAGGCTGTCATTTCTCCTTGGCAGCAGGACAGCAGAGTCAGAGGACAAAATGCTCCCGTGAGATTCCCCTTTGCCGGTGCTGCTGTCCTTTTTGGGGACGAGGGTCACAAGAGGCATGGGCCTGGTGGTCTCCCCAGATTTGCTGCCCCCAGCACTGTGCTGCACTGCACAGGAAGGAATGCAAAGGGTTAACTGTAGTCCCAAAAAGGATTGTTGCTTCTCATGGAGAGACAGAGAGCACTGAGGGAGCCAGGGACAGCCACTGACAGTGTGGTCAGGGTCACAGGAAAGGAGGGAAGTATATACGAGAGGTGGGAGAGGATTCTGAGGCAGGCACAGATCAGGTTAATAGCTTGCATTTTTTGAGCCCTGCTTGGTGAAATAACCATAAAATTACTCATTGTATTCCTAAGTGTCAAGTTAACCAGGCAAATACCTATCCTGAGATTTTCTTCTGCAGCCTGCATCTGTTCCCTGCACAGGGGGACAACCAGGCGAGTTCTGTTTTATGTTTGCAAATAAAACCTCTAATTGCAAGACTTAGCTGCTGATAAATCCTCATCACCTCATTTCTGTACAGTAGGGGTCACAGTGCTTTCCTGCTTCACTGTGGGGGCAGAAAAATCCCATTCTCTAACTGATGCTACAGCATACTAAAAATTTCTCAGGGTTACTTATAGATGGTTATTTCTCTGTTTCAAAGAGTGCCGTGCAAATCACTGCTATATTCTACACAAAAAAATCACTGGGTCATGAGTCAGTTACTACAAAAAAAGTGAAAATCCTAGAAATGTAGAATCACAGAGTAACTGAGGCTGGAAGGCACCTCTGGAGATTGTCTAGTCAAACCACTCAACCCAAAGCAGGGTCAGTGAGAGCAGGTTGCTCAAGGCCATGTCTGGTCGAGTATTGAGACTCCACAACCTCTCTGAGATATCTCTTCCAGTGTTCAACCACCTTCACACCTAAAAAGTATTTTCTTATGTTTAAATGGAATTTCTTGTGTTGTGACTTGTGCCCAGTGCCTATTGTCCTGTCACTGGACAATACCAAGAGGAGCCTGCCACCATCTTGTTTACCTCCCCATCAGGTATTCATACACACAGATAAGATTCCCCCCAAGCCTTCTTTTCTCCAGGTTGAAGAGTCCCAGCTCTCTCAGCCTCTTCTCATATGTCAGATTCTCTGGTCCCTTAATCACCTTCGCAACTCTTCACTGAACTCTCTCCAGTATGTCCGTGTCTCTCTCGTTCTGGGGAGCTCAGAACCAGACACAGCACTCCAGGTGTGGCTTTACCAGTGCTGAGTAGAGGGGAAGGATCACCTCCCTTGACCTGCTGTAATATTTTGCCTAATCCAGATGAGGATACCATTAAACTTCTTTGCAGCAAGGGCACATTGCTGGCTCATATTCACCTTGTTGTTCACCAGGACACCCAGGTCCTTTTCCGCCAAGATGCTTTCCGTATGGTTGGTCCCCAGTGTGGACTGTTGCCTGGGCTTTTTCCTTCCTTGGAGTAGGACTTGGCATTTCAAATCATCATTCCCAAGGGGAGGAGTCTATGGCACACCTGTCCATTACTTTCGCATGTAGCAGTGTGTACAGCCTTGACTGGGTCAGGCTCACCAATTTGTTACACAAAGCAGTGGGAAGCATTAAAACAATCTGTCTCTTTTTAGCCTCCAACAACCTGTTACATAGTTTGATCCTTGCTCCTGCATGTACTTGGCCTCAGGAAGTCTAGTGAGACTGTCACAAGCTGCCAAGAATCACTAAAAGAGGTGCTGGTGGGTGGCTCTGCATGGAGGAAGCTTTCCTTCCCCCCCTCCCTCCCATTGCCTGACAGCTGGAGAGCTCTGGGCAACCCTGCCACTCATGGTGAACCCCAATTGAGGATGAGGGACCTTTCGTTGTCTCACTGCTTCAAAACAAGTCCTTACAGTCCAACATTTCAGAAGGAACTAATTCTCACTATAGACTTCTACCTACGGATTTAAATTTACATGGATGGGTTACCATCCTCTAAGCTATTTTACTGGATTTTATCCCCAAAGTCTTGCTCGGAGGTTTGAGAGGTAGGAGACTAAAAATCAGTGCCGAGGTCTGTGAGGCTGGCTCAGGAGACAAGAGTTGACAGAAACTGCCCTCAAGAGTTGGAAGTTACACAGCTGGGGCTCTTCAAGAGCTGTTTTCACCAGTTCATTTGTTTTAAGGAAGAGCATGATTAATTTACAAGTAGATATTTCATATCACTTAAGCCTCTGTCCCAGAGCACTTTAGATTTTTCTTACCCTCTGGATCCCAATTCCTGGAACACCCAGCCATCCTCAGCCCTCCTCTGGTCAGACTCTGCTGTAATTCTGCTCTGTAATTGCTATCCTCATGCTCAACCCTCCAAACTCCAGTTTCCTTCCAGTCCCTGAGAAACTGTTACCTTTCAGTAGCAATTTTCAGTAAATTCATCCATGGCTGGCTACCTGCTTATGTTTTTCCCTCTGGAAGCCAAGCCAGGGAGACTGGCAGTTTACCATTGCAGAGCTCTTGCCAAATTCACAGTGTTTCTGACTTTGTTAGCGGTGATAGTAGGAAATTGGATTCAGTAACTCAGGAGGTCCCTTCCAGTGCTACATTCCAGATGAAATCTGCTAGAAAAACTTCAGACAGAAATCTGTTCCAAACATCTTCTGGTGTTCCCATAATTGTTCATCTGCTCGTATTGGGATTATAATTTCCTTTTGAGTAACTGTTGTGAAAGGCTGCCAGTATGGCAGTTACTCAAATGGTTTACAATTACCTCTAGGTATGTCTATAAATTTGAAAACAACAGCTCTATTCTCAAATGTAACATCTTTTAACCTCACTGTAAGTAAGACCTCCGACTGGGTCAGCAACATGCACAGAAAGGGAAATGCATTTTCCATAGAAATGGTGGCTAACTCATAGTTATAAAATAAATTTAAATTTGTACGTCTTCCTTTTTTTTTTTTTTTTTTTTTTTTTTTTTTTTTTTTTTTTTTTTTCCAGAAGTGAGGTATTAGAATTCCCTATTTAACTTTTGGTCTTTTTATTTTTCATTTAGTCTCATTATCTTTTCTTATTTAAAAATATTGATTCTAGTTTTGCAAAGAAGGCCAAATAGTGGCAGCTTATTTTTATCCTTTGCTCAAATAGAGCAGGACAGGAATGAATCACAAATCATTTAGTCAGTATATTACAAGTTTGGGATGCAAAATTGTGCATTTCATTTTGCTGATTCATTTACAAATATCATTAAAATCAGTTTGTTCCCTAATAAGCTCCAAGACTGCACAGATGCCAGGGCTGAGGTCCCTCACAGCTGGACGCCCTTTTTCTGCATCAGTAGCAAGAGACAAAACGAAGAGCCACCATCTGAATGACTGATCCACCCTCACCCACTGACCCAGGAGCCCTGTTTAAGCCCAAGTCTTGACGCTTGGTCCTTATATGAACTACATGGTACGTGGGTATGGTGTACCTGGCCTTGTTGACTTTCTTGTTTGCCCTTGGACATGCCCTTACGGCAGGGGATGTGCCTGGTAGCCACTGGGGCTGAACTGGGGACTGCCCCTGGACCTGTTCTGTTCATCTTGTTTTAGAGCTGGGGGACTGCACCCTTGCTGGTGGGGCCGTTGTCCTGCCTGCTGCCCTGTCACCAGTGGCTCCTGGTTTGCCTTCCCTTAGGAGCAGCTGCTCATGCTGCTCCCTGACCTCCAGTGTACAGCAATCTTGTCACACACCCATCAGCTCTTGCACTGTGACCAAGCCTTGCCTATCTAGTTTCTCCTTCTATGGCAGAATAATTATCTTTGTTGTTCTCTGTGTGTCTTTTCTGGGTTGGCTGCATCTTTCCTTAAAGAAGGAACAGCTACATCTATATCTCATGTCCACGCATGTCCCTATGTCATGGATTTACACAGCAGCAAAATGTTGTTTTTAGCTTTGCACTCCACCCTTACTAATAATTGCTATCATCCAATTTTCCTGTTGAGCACTAAGTCAGCGTTTTCTGAGAACTGTCCAAAATGACTCCAACATTTTTCCCCAAGTGGTAATAGCTAGTTTAGAGTCCATCATTGCTTTTATCCACAGACTTTTTTTCCCCCTATGTGCATTACTCTGCATTAATTTGCACTGAATTTAATTTTACACTTTTTTTGCCAAGTCACCCAGTATCGTGAGATTGTTCTTCAAGTTGTATTGGTTTTTTACTATCTTGAAAATACTTGTTTCATCTGGAAATGTAATTGTTTAACTGTTCTAATCCTTTCCATTTATGAGCCCCTAAGAGTTCCCAGCACAGATCCTCAAAGGACCTAGGTGTATCTTCTCTCTGGTGAAAGCTGACTTTCTAGTCCAGATTTTGTCTTCCTAACTCCAACCAGCTGTGAACCTGTGAGAGACCCTTCCTCTCATAGCATGACAATTAAATATACCTAGGAAAAGGGATGCTGTTAAGAGCTTTTTTATAGGCTGGGAATATTCTGCCACTGGGACCACCTTGGGCACACCCATTTCTTTGAAGATTTCTTACAGATTTGTGGGACGTGAGTTTTTTTCTACCAAACCTGACTCTTTCTAACTATGATATTTGTCCATGTGATCACTGTTAGCCTTTATTACTGCTTTTACCTCCTTAATCCCCAGAGAGATGCAAGTAAAAGGAAATATTCGGCTCTCAGATGCTGCTACCAGCACAACTTGGTTATTCACCTGCATTTATTCATGCCTATAAATCCATTGTTATGAAATCATCTGACTCAGTGATATACTTGCCCTTGCAGCACATCACTTTGAAATGGGATTTGGATCATCTTCACTTGCAGTGGAAGGATGTAGCTCACTACCCTGGAGCAATATCCCTTGCCTCTAGTTCTGGGATCGGTCTGTTCTGCAGCTTTGTGTGATGGTCAAACACCAAATAATGATGCAATTGAATAATTAAATCTTTTTCTTCCTAAAACTTTCTCACCCCTGTAGAAATGAGTAAGAAATATGCCAACCCACTGCTGTGAATATTGGCTACCTATGTTTGAGATGTTCAAGCTGGTGCATGGGGCTGTTGAGGAGCTTGTGGAAATAAATCACCTCAACAACAAAAAATAGAGAGACCTCAGGTTTACCTCTTTTTCTGTAAAATTCACTGCTTTTTCCTTGCATGGCATAACTGCTCATTGTGTTGGCTCCCTACTAATTGAGTTATTTATTTGGAGAAATGACTTCTTAATAGCTCCTCTTTAATTATTTAGCTGTTCAACAGAGATAGCCTGCCTGCTTGTGGAGATAATGACCGTGGTATTGGTAACATGAGATACTTGATGTCTGCTAAATTTTGACATTATTTTTGTCTGAGGCTCATAATTCATAGATCACCATCCGTTTGAGTTTGTCGATCCATCTGCTGTATTTGTTCTTATTCAAAAATCTCAAATTAAAAAAGCACCTTGAACCACACGAATGTTGATATTGCCAGAACTTATTTTTTTCTGGATTAGTCTGATCTAACTCACACACTACATAGATAAGCAGCTTTTTGCTGAACTGCATTTTGTTTGCAATCTAAATGCACACTAACACTTTTGTATGAGTTGCCATAATATTGTTGTCACTTTTATAATAGAGCATTAGTGGGTGAGCATGGGCTTAGTTCAGCTTTAAATGTTACCCTTGTGATTATATATTCACTTTAAAATTATAATCTGAGTACAATTAATGTCCCTATTAGACTAACTAAACAAGTTGCAGCACTCACTGAAATCTGCCAACCAAACTTACACTGGGGAAACAACAGAAGTTTGTTTTCTGATCTACAATTCCTTTCTGATTTTTCTTGGAACTTCATAGTAGATCCTCCTTAATTTAGAGCTATTCTGAGTGTCTTGAAGCAATGGATTTATATGCTAGGTTTCATTTGTTAATAAAAAAGTAAATTTAGGGGAGATAATACTAATGGCTAAAGAAAGGAGATACATCTGGGTTTTCCGCTGATGAATATATGCACTTAGTTTTTTGTTTGCTGTTGGAAAACGTTAGAATATAAGGAAAATGCAGAGGTTGGCCGATTGAGTGAAAAAAAAGGAGGGGGAATATGTTTCTTGGAAAAAGGAAAGGGAGGGAACATGGGTGAAATGTGACAGGAAAAAACCCAAACTGTGGCTGAAACGGCTTCATATTTTAAGATAAATTCACAAATAAATGGTCCAGATGGGAATCTGTGATTAGAGTGCAACTCTGTATTGCTGCACTAGTAAAGAGTGACTCATTCTACCTATTATAAAACTCCAGCTCCCAGAAATGAATAAATTGTTATAAAAGTTCTCACTAGGCTGATCCTTGGCAGAGTTCTCAACCCAGGAGAAGAGTATTTAGTATTTAATTTCTTTGTCAAAAGCAAAGTTTGGCTGGAACAGTTGCAGATGTGTGCTGGTTCCAATCAGTGCTAAAGTTTCTGGGTGATAACTCTGGTGGAAGCTCTTCTGCCTCTGCAGTACCAGCTGAGCAGAGAGGAGCGCTGTGATGGATCCTTCCCTCCCAGGCTCTGCAGCAGCAATTCAGTGGCTGCAATGAAGTCACATGTAGACAATCGATGTTATTAGCAGATACACGTCTTATGTGTGCACACTTTCTGTATTGCCTTAGTTTCAGCAGAAGGACCTTCAGTTCCATAAGTGACTGAAGACCTCCACTGATGGAGCCTCAGGGCTGTTTTCTGCTCCTCCGCCAGCAAGCAACATCCCACAAATGTCTCATTGCTTGACCCTTACAACCCAGGTGTCCCGCCTTTCCATTAAGTCCATCATTCAGAGGTTAACAACTCGGTTGAGTGCCACAGGTTTATTTCAGCACTCCTTATCCAAAGCTCTCCTGCAATCCTCACTGTGCCATAGGATCTATCTTTCTGCTCTGGATGTTATAAGAATCACTGTTTGAGTTTATGCTCCCCATTCACTGTCTTAGTGGAATGGTATTGGCTCCACTGTGTAAGAACTGCATCTACTCATAAGACAGATCAGAAATTAATTTGTACTGCTTGATTTGCAATGACTAACACTAAAAAAACCCCAGACAGCTTCAGTTGCTTTCCATCCACTGTCCCTATTCTCTCCTGTACAAATGGTGTGTCGCAGTTTCCCTAACTTCCTCTTAAATTGTCAAGATCAAGCTGATCTCGATTCTTGTAATTTAGTGCCAAAATATGACATCAGCACCCAGGAGAAGTAGAACTGGGCATCAGACAGAGCAATTTTTATGCAGTGAGTAGCCACTGTATAATAGTTTGTCATTATATTCTACTGAAGTTTTTCATGTGCCTCAAGATGCAGAGTAAATAACAGACTTTTGCCTTCAAAAAATAACTGGATTGTGCCTTCTGTTTGTACTCTTTCAGATTTTGTATAAACATTCAGTGATCTTAGCTGGGCATTCTTATTGCTAAAAATTGAAATATTTGCCGCCAGGAAATCCACATTATACCCCCATTTTCTTTTTAGAATAGGTTTGAAATACATACAAGAATGTAAATATGCTATATTTAAGCTAAATAAAATGTTGAAATGATCTTGTTTTCATTCTTGGACTAATTTTATGTTGCAATGGTATACCAGTACCTCTGCTTCGTGGTTGCCTATGATATTCAGAGATTTGCTACTCTGGCGTCTGATTTCTAGTGAAGTGATCCTAGTTAATAGACATCATCTTTTACCACTAGGAATATCTTCATTTTTGTGATGAAATCTGTAGATTAATGTCAAATTCCTTCAACAATTGACTTTAAAAACTCCAATAAATGTCATAAGATTTGTTCTGGTTGATGGCCTGACTACGCAATTAAAATCAGTCAAGGATAATTCATGTGAGATTAATTACTACAAAGATAGAAAGTTGCACAGGGCTTTGCATCAACAAGTGTTTTCTCTTTGGTGCTTAAAAGAGGTTTTAGCTGATCCTTCTATTGCCACAACTTTACAAAGGGTTGTTTTTCATGAAGCTCTGAAAGATGTAGCATGATAGCTACTTTCATGAGGAGTTTCTGCTGTCACTTACATGACTCCCAGATGTGTGTAAGCACAGTAAGTTCTGCCTCCCTGCTGCTTTCAACCAGGTGCTCTTCATAGGCAGCTTGCACACTACCCATGAACAACCTAGGTAAACCTTTTGATATATTAACTGACTATGCGTGTCCAGGCTTGCATACCCATGCAAAATCAGAGCTATGCCTGAGCTGTGCTTGTCGGTTCACTGTCCTCAGGACCCATGAGCCTGGCCTTGAAGGTGGAGTTAGGGAGATATAAACAAAGCCTCGGGAGATCTGCGTGATGGCAAGTGCACAAAAAAATCTCAGTCTGAAATTTAGATTCTCAAAACTTTTATCAGTTGCCACCTACCCAAGATGTTCCCTGAGATAATTGCTCTGTTTTCAGAGTTATGCTTCTGTGGGCAACATCAGCTTTGCCTTTGGTTGCACCGAGAAGCCCATTGGTCTTGGCATTGCTGGACAGATCCCAAATACATCTTGTACTTTTTCCAGGCTTCAGACTCACCTCCTGGGGCCTATCACAGAGTTCATTGAAACACTTCTTTCTATGGCTTAGAAAGCACCTTTGCATCTATAGTGGTGACTTCTCTGCCCAGCAGCTCATGGGACACTTGGAGAAATGCATGGATTCCTGTGTTGGGATGTACTGGGCATGACAGACAATTCATGACTGCAACAAACATTCCCCTTGGAGGGTTGAGATCTAAATCTCACTGTTCTCCCATTTTCCTAGCTATCTGGGATGAAAATTAGGTTGCACTTGAATAGCAACTACTTTGGGAGGCTCCAGAAGATGGCAACTCTTAGGTAAAATCCAGCCTAAAGAAGGATGGACTCTTGAGTTCACATCCTACTCATAGCACTAATAAGCATTTTGTTCAGTGGCTGTTTAATACAAATTACACAAATTGCTTGGGAACACAGAGTGAGACATCAGAATACTTGTCTATCTTGTGCATATTTCTGGTCCTGTGAAGACTGCATATTTTTCTGCTGTGGAATAGCTTAAAGAACAATAGCGGATTAGAGCAACATGTGGCAGCTTAGTTCCAAGAAGCAGGCTGAATGTCCCCTCCTGATGGTCAGGACAGAAGTGGAAACGCGGCTTGTATGTGATACAGGTGGCTCAACAGTGGTGCACCATCCAGTTAAGGGATTGCTTGAGAACAGCTTGCCCTATAAAGGAGGTGAAGGAGGTTGGCAAGGGAGTCCCTGAAGTGAGGGTGAATACCTATTGCAGCTTACCAACCATTTTAAAGCACAAATGCAGCAACACACTACATCAGCAAGGTGTGATTTTATTACCAAGAACTACAGGATTGTCAAATTAACTCTACATATAATGCAAAGTGACATTTGATCAGATCATATGTGTTACCCCAGTGAAACCCAGGTTCTAGTGCTGCTTCTCAGGTGCTGGTCCTGCTCAATGATGATATAAGGTCAGGACCACCTGTTTTGTAATTTTTCTTTTATCCATTTTCCTCCCTCATCAGAGACTGTATGAGCTTGTGGGTGCTGTGCATAATGAATTTCTTCTGTACAGTTAGGTTTGCAAACAGCTGCAACCACTGCAGACAACTCTCACCTTGCATTCCATCTTACTTCCTGTGTCCTTTGAACTATCTTCATCTAGTTTGATGTCACTGAGGCTCAGGGCAAGGAGCACATTCTCTGTTATCATGTCATCTTTTCATTAGTTCCTCATTTACCAGACTATTTGGTGGTTCTTGGATCTCCAACATCACACATCTCCTACTGACTCTGTTCAGCTCAGTTATAGCTTCAGATGTAGTGTAAAAACATTTAGTTATACTCACCGTATCTCTACAACCTCAGGAATGTTGCACAAAAGTTCTCTATGTCACACCTTTTTGAAAATTATTTTTGTATGATTCCTTTCAGCATGGTAGATGTACTCTGGGACAATGAAAGACTTTTTGTTTGTTTGTTTGTCTGCTTCCATTTTAGGAACTGTTGTAAACCTCATCAGCTGCTAAACTAGTTCTTTTCAGCTGTCTAAATACCTTTTAAAATCTGACAGCACATGAATTGTTTGTCCTTTCTGCTAAAGGAGTCACAAGGTTATATCTATTGCCAGCTTCACTTGATTACTTTGTAGCCCTCCTTGTATTTTCAGGAATCATATACCTATAAATCAAGAAGACAAATTAGTGCAAATTTGTAATTATCCTGCTTCCACTACCCTATTTGTCCACAAAGACATCCACAAAATAATAAACCACCATTTATACTTAATTTCTGTCTTCACAGCTGTAATGGATGGTGCTTGGCTGCCCCAAATCAATAATATCTCTTCAGAAGTCTCATATCACCAAATCACTACATAGAATAACAATCAGAATAATTTCATTTAAACGGACACAATTAGCGCTGGAGATGAAGCTATTAAATAAAGTCCATTGATTGTTTATCAGGCATTGGGGTGAGATAATTTAAACATGCTCACTGCTAAAAGTGGTAGATAAACTGACAAACTATTAGTATGCAGCTACTACATTTAATCTTAATTAATAATTTAACTTATTTTAAAATTTCTCATTAAAGGTAATGAGAAAGACTTATCCGAGATTCTTACCTCAAAACTAACTCAAGGACTCTGCAGATTTTTGACTGACAGATGCAAGAAAGTTAATATAGTTGGAATTTGTTCTTTTAGAGGTTATAGACTGTGTATGGAAACCCAACATGGTCAATATATACAGAGCTTTCTCGGTAAATGTCCCCATATGCAATAATGTTTCAAATGCATGTTTTATGTATCAATGTATCAAAACATACATATTTTTTCTCTTGTCAAAGGCTTATCTTAGAGGAGATTTGGCATTTCACATAAACAAGTATTTAAAGTTCAGAGTTCCTTTAATCTAAAACTAATGAAAACTGATAGAATTCTTTCATCTGTTATAAAGCACTTCAAAAGCACTTTTATATGTACAAAATTCTGGAAATATGAAGATAGAGCTAAGCTTGGTACAAAAAGCATTTACTGAACCTTTGCAAAACCTTCCATGATTTAGTCTTGTAAGTCTTTATAACAGCACTGCTTCTTTGAGGGGCTTGTGAGACCAGACTCTTGTCTGCCACACTTTTAGTCCCAAAGATGTCTCAAGCTTAAGGATGTTTGCTTGCAAAGCAATGCAGTTTTCCCTTTTATTCTCAGAATGCAAAGATCAGGAAGGCTCTGGATCTCATTCAGTTCCTGTTCAAGTTGTTAGGAAAATTCCCGCTAACTCAGACAACAGAGGAACAAATCTCAGGAGAAACTGCAGCAGCTCCTCTGTGGGCTGTGGAGGGGGCCCTGGGTCAGGCGGTGGGATTGGGGAAGAGAACTGCTGTCTTTTACCAGCATTCCTCCGTGACATGCACTTCTTACAGGAACTCCGAGAATTTTGAAGTCATCAACTAAATTATTTATGGAAAATCATTTGTTGTGTCTAGTCATTCCCTAAAACACTCAAATGCGTGTCTCTAATGGGCTTATAAAGCTGTGATGAGGACGGCCATTGGAAAAAGTCAACAGTGTATAACTAAGGGCAAAAAATTTGGGCTGGCTGAAGACAGAACTGCAAGGTTCTTTTGAGGAACACTTCTACAGAAAAATACACTTTTTCATTGGACTTAATATTGGGAATAAAAAATCCCAGGAGCTAAATAAATCCCATTTTCTTTGTTTCAGTTTCCTTTGGCCCCCACTTCCTGTTTGCTGTAAAAGAAAGTAAAAGGGTGGGAAATTAAAAAAAAAAAAGAGAGAAATAATGTTTGCCTTTCATGTCTACAATTATTTGGAAATTTCTGATATTTTTTCAGGATCACATTCCTTTGGAAAGTTGAATTTAACTGGGAGGGAACAGCTGAAATAAGCCGAGAGAATTATTTACATCGAAGAAAGGGCAAGATCCTTTCTATGTGCCACTTCCTGCAGTTCTGTTTTCTAATTAAAGAAAAAGCTCACACGAGTGAAGCCACATGCTCACGGTGCATAATTTTTGGAAAGGCAGCAGCAATTTTAAAGTAAATTTCACACTAGCTCTGAGACTCATGTCAGATGCTGCCTGCTTGCTCTAGTTCATGAAGGCCATTTATATTCTAAATTTAAAAATAACTTGGTGCTGGCACATTCCATTAATAAATTAGGACTGGAATTTTATGTTTTCAAAGGATATGGTGAGGTATAAATAGACTTGCTAAAAACAGCTGAAACTCTGTTTGAGTGTTTCTCTTTCACCTGCTTTTATTTCAAGCTCTTATTCTATTATCTGCCTCTCCATTTCTGACTGAGGCTCTAACTGAAATCCCTTCTGCATGGTGATAGCAATTTTGAAGACATTGTCACCTGGGAGAAGATACTTGGTGGACAGGGCCACCAATAGACCCAGCCTCCATCTCATTCAATGATGGAAAGGTTCTGGTGAGGTCTCAGGATGAATGATAATAAATTGCCTTGTGCAGTCATGGTGTCTAAATGCCCAACTGGAACAGCTTTGGCAGATCAAAGGGCACACTTCTATTTGCAGTGTTTTCAATCGATGCAGATCCTTGCTTTTTGGATATATGCCTACACCACAGTGAACATTTCAGAGCTCTGCTTTCTATTTTTAGGTGAAAAATAGTAGATATCTGGTCTAACTTGACAGCTGCTGGGGGAGCTTTTCTGGACTTAGAGGACAGATTTCATTTTCACTCATTTTTGTCCTGAGAGCTGGAGATCTGAAGTTGGGACAAAAAACCAAGTCATCAAAAACACAAACAAATGAATTTACCAAAATTAATAATCCCTGCCCTGCACAAAAATGCACTTTCTTTTCAGTGAAACTCCTCATTTAGAATTTTGTAACATTTAGTTTAAATCTTGACCTTTTCAAAAGACTTAAATTAGTGACACCAAATTTGTTTTCTTGATGAAATTCGAATATCTCAAGAACTTTCTTCAGATCAGAAACTCTAACAAAGCCCAATATTCTGACAATTTGTAAATGCTGAAAACTATGAACAGAGAATTTTTCCACAAGCAACCCATTTCCACAAAAAGTTTTGCCTGTTTGAGATGTACTGTTTGAGATGCTTTTGTTCAGACTTGTGGTAGCATGTATAGTATAGTAAGTATAGGACATGAGTATGTCTTCTCTGGGGCTTGCAGATTTACCTGATCTGAGAAGTGCAGGAAGGCTGCATACTCTCAAATGACTGAAACAAATAGTCTTACAACACCTTTTTCTCAGTATTGTTTATCACACTGATGAGTTTCTGTTCTTAGGAGTTTTTCTTTGGAGACCAATTTCCCTTGAAATGTACCCACTTACATCTCAAAACCCAGAGAAGAGACTAAGGCCAGTACAGAGAAATTGATAAAAGCAGAAAAGGCCTTGGCTCTGTGTAAGCACTGCTCAGCAATAATGAAAACATCCCTGTATTATCAACACTGTTTCCTGCACAAATCCACAACATAGCCCAATACTGACTACTATGAAGAAAATTAACTCTGCCCCAGCCAAAACCAGACAAAGATATGTTTAGGAAACTAGTACAATATGGCCTTTTTACAACTAATTTGTAGTATGGCCACTCACTTTCCTATTAGTAAAAACACAGAGGTCTCTATGGAGCAAGTAATTACTTTGAAAGCAAGCCACATGAGACATTTTAATTTATCTGTTTGTGTACCTAGGATGTACATGGAGCTCTCTGAGTCTCCAACCTGCATGTTTCTGTTTTGTGGGTGCAGCAGTGCAGCAAGCTCTGCTGATTTACCTGTAATCCAGACTGCAGATGGGGTTTTGGGTCTCAGGTTTACTCCCTATTTGGGATCAGTTGCAAGTGTTTGCACTCTTGCAGTTATATGCTTTGCTGCCATTGTATGCCTATATTCCTCAGTCTGTCTTGCTAAGCAATACACAGGATGTATCTAATCAGCAACTGTGGTGATGCCTCTGCTTAAATTTAGCTTGGAGCTCTTACGTCCTCACATGCAGATTGTATCCCAGATACTTAGTCTGTTTTTTGTTACTGCAGTTTGTGCTATAAACAGCTTCCTTTACTCTGTATGATGTCAAGAACAGAGTTGAAGGGCATGAGAGGAAGGTAAAAACCGCCTCTAGTGGCTTTGTGTACAATCTGTTTGCCCTAAATCATACTAGAAAGCTGACCAAATCATATCTGTAGGGTTTCATAAAGCAAAGTGTTGCTTTTACTTGTGCCATCAAAAGGATGAGTTCAGCAGTATAGCACTCTGCGTGTGGATAGTTAAGTGCCCATTTAAGCAGTGAAGATAAACAAATAATGGAAATTTCCAATGTTTCATTTATATGTAAAATGTAAGTTGAATGAGGGAATGTCATTTTCATGGCAACAAAAACGTCAGTTTAAATGCATATTGGATTCATTTTATGGGTCTAGTAAAAGATACTTTTATGTAACAGCACTCCTTTAATGTGCTGCTGAAATCCATCCCTTCAACAGAAAAGCAGAGTTGTCTGAATTCTGACGGGTGGTCATCCAGCCTTTGCTGTGCCTATAACCTGTTGCTGCTAGATGCATGAAAAGAAAACTGAAGGACTGGCACTAAAAACCCATAACAAAATAGTTAGGACCTCTGCAGGGTTATGAATTTAGAAGCACGTAGGGAAGAGGAGAGAAAGATAAAAGGAGACCAAATGGAGGAGTATTTTCATTCAGTAGTAGGCAGGGGAAATAATTACTATTTTCTTCATCTCACAAGCTGATCCATAAGCCCTTAAGTCTCTAAATCAGGGAAAATAGTTACCTCTAATCAGGCTATTTCTGGATCTACATGGAGAGGTTATGTAATATGCAAAAAAGAACATCAGTGAAACAGGGACCTGCAAGTTTGTCATACATTCCTTCTGGTTTGTTTCTTGTGGAAAACAAACAGAAAAAGATGAAAAAAATCAGAAGGAACCTTTCAGTTTTTCAAAACAATTTATGGCAAAAATCATGAGACTAATGTATATGAATTTGCTCTGTTTTGGGGGAAATGTATGGTATTTATATTTTGCACCTTCTAAGTTTTATGAAAACCTATGAGTATAAACATTCCGCACTTTCAGAACTAAATGTATGACATCTCTCTAAATCCTGTCCTTCTGGCTATGACATCTCTCTCATTTCCATGCCCTTTTTGAAAAGAAAAGTAAAAAAGTTTTGAAGGAGCATAAGGAGAAGCTGGAAAACAAGCAAACTGCTGTTTTTTTTTCCCTCCACAGCATTTAGTGGATGTCATGGATTGAAACTGGGTCTTTTAGAGCCAAGCCCCTGAATCTGCACAGTCACTCAGGTCAAGTACTATGCTTACCTCAGTCTAAAGCAGACGTAACAGCAGTTGTGTTGTAACTAACTATGATGTGACAAACATCAACAGCTTGTTAGCCTTTCTGGTGTGCAGATTCAGTACTGCAAAGCATGCTGTATGTTAGAGGAACCTATTGATTTCAGTCCTGGTGGGCTCCCATTAAGGGTTGCCTACCATTTTTGCTAGCAAATACCAACAATGTGTGTCATTTTCTCATTGTGGCAGAAAACTCATCTCTAGAGCCTGAGATGAAGAGCCTGGGCCATAAGATTCTCATCAAATTAATAAAGACAGCGACCATAACTTTTAGGAGTAATACAATAGTGTAGTAGTACTGGTGGTGGTAAGAACAATACAGGTAATACTTTATAACAATGAGAAAATGACTTCTTGTAGGATCATAGTGGTTTGGATTATTTTAAAAAGGAAATCTGTCTATTTTTTTGGGTTATCAAGATTACACAAAATTCCTGAGAGTTATTCCTAGAAGCCATTGTATATAGCCCTGTGTGGAATAGGCAAGGATGTGGCTCTTTCCTTCCTGTCCTTTTAGGAGGCATATTAATGTGTTTTTAATGAAGTGCATGATTCAGCACTCCCCCTCCCCTCCACTCTCTGCAATTACAAGTTGAACCATTTCAACCAGGGGAAAAATTTCTTTTTCCTTTGACAGACTGTGAGGGTGCTACATATTCCCTGTGTACAAGCGATGTAGTTCATGTCAGAAATCAACACATTTGCCAGATATTTGTAAGGTATAGTTCCCTTTCCAGCTTCTAGTCCAGCATCCTGTCTCTCTAACTGCCGGTGAGAATGGGCACAGCATTGCTTGCTACAAAAGTGGATGCTAAATGGTGGGGAGGAGGAAATTGAACAATTTATTCCCTTTTCATTGAAAATATACTGTTTTAATTTTTCCAGAGCAGCTGTTCTGCCAGTTCAGTGGTGGCCAGCATCTCTAAAAATAAAATGTAAACAATACAATGAAAATGTCATTAAGTGGAATATGGTCCAAAATATGTGCAGCAATTTATTCGTTGTTACTTCTGTATAAAAAGGAGGGCAGCTGAAGACACATTAGGAAGTTATAGACAAATTCTTTTTTGTCCTTGCTAGAGAAATATTCTCTGTTGAAGTCAATGGTTCCCTTTGCCAGACATAGGACTCCAGAACAAGGACCTGTGCAGCTTTGTCACCTTCTCACTCTGTTTGACTCTAATATATGTATTTGCATGTCTTGAGTGCTGGTTTACTCTTTGCTGTCGCTACAAAATTGTAACACCAGCAGAAGACCATATATCATTTATATCCAAAGAATGAGATTTCCTAAGGATGCTCCTTAGCAGGGCAAATGCCTCTGCTTGTTGAGAAAGTGTACGCCTCACCAAAATCTACAGCTGAAGAGTTGCAGCTGACAGACAAATTCTGCTGCACAGAGGAAAAGCTAACCAGTATTTTGGTTCTCAGTGAAACAGGAAACTTGCGACATGTGTTGAAAATCACCCAGGGCACAAAGGAATGTTTGCAAATAAGGCAAACCTGCTCCCTTGCACATCAAATTATGCTTCAAGCAAAGTGGCCTGTCTCTGTTTAAGGTGAGAGGCTGTTTGCACAGGGAGCAAGCATAAGGGTTTGAAATCCCACAGCCAATCTCCTTCTAGTAATATAGCAAAACAGGTGCAATTCCTAGTAATTTAAGTATTATGTCTCAACCACATGCCAGGGATGGACAAGTTGAGTAGATACAAGAAGTGGAGCAGCTGTGAAAGTGTAATGCATGACTGCTCATGCACAGGTATATCTGCTCCCATAGCTACTCATGCTCCCCTTCTTCAGGAAAAAAAGTTTTATTAGTTCTAACAAAGGAGGTATTTAAGGGGTTCAGATCATCACCTAGCTTGAGGTGAGGCTGTTTCTACAGGCCCCTTTTATGGTCTCTTGGAGCTATGCTCTGCACTTGTCCTCCTGGTGTGGACTACCATGGTGTTGGGCTGGTGATTCTTCAGTAAAACTCACAGGACTCCATATGTCCTTCTGTTTTGCAGGTATTAAATTTCACCCAAGAAAAGCAGTTTGAACACGCTAACCTGTGGTGAAATAGCACATATTAGTGATTGGCACAAATCCAAAAGAATAATTTCCTCTGTGTAGCTGGTTGCTATACCCCTGAATTTTCCATTTTATAGGTTTCAGGAGGAAAAGAATGATTATTGTTTTCATCTCTAGTAAGGATGTAATCCTGAGGATTTCCTGGTGGTATGTATACACAACACTACAAAATAAGGTAGGGTTGCATTATAATGCATTGTGTCAAAACTGGTGATTAAAAATGGGTCTTTAAGTAGTTGAGGACTAAATAAGAAAACATTCTTAAGACATAAAATAAAGGAAAAGATAAACTATGAGACACAGTATCATCATTACTCCCGACATTTTGAATTTATCGTAATTGTTGATGTTTTTCTTAATGCTTCAGCTGCTGAAAGTGAAATTGAAATTATAAATATTCATATATTTGGCAAAATGTGTATGCTTGGTTCTAATTTACAGCAAATGCTGTTTCTAAGCTTTACACTTGAAGATGAAAAGTGTAATGCAGAAGCACCTTGGAATTTCAAAAGCAGAAGGCAGATAGTTATATAGAATAAATATATGAAATGCATGGATCTTGTAAATTAAAACTAGTTCAGTGTCTCTACTCTCTCAGTTCTGACTTTGATAAAACTGGACTTTTGGTTGATATCGTAACTTCCCCACATACAATCTTTATGACCTTCAGTATCTCATATTGTTTCTCTACACCTCAGAGATCTGTAAGAACTGGATTATGCTTCCCTACTTCACAGAATATTTGTGAAATCGTGTACACACACACACACACTCACACTATATTTTTATATATTTCTATACATACACACACACACATTTTTTGGACAGGTACTGCAATGTGGGTGGGTATGGAAGAATCCAGACAGGCAGATAGACCATGCTGTTTTTTAAATCTGAAGTTTCAAAACATGTTCACGTATTCTCTTACGTGTGTATAAAGAAAGAATTTTGCCACCTTTCCTTTATGAACTTTCTTTCCTTTGCTGCCTGCTAAGCTCTGGTTTCATTTAGCACTTAATTTTTTTCTAAGAAAATTGCTAAACAATACAACGGCAAAACCCAAGGTTAAGAAAAGGCTTATTTTCCATATTGTGTATGAAAAATAATTTCACTTCGATTTGTTCAAAATGTGGTGTCTTATACTCGATAATCATATAGGAAATGTTTTCTTCAGCAGTTGCCTTTTAGATTTTTCTTTACGGTAACTTAGAAAGGACCTAATTTAGACACTTTTGCCATCTATTAGGAATGCTGTTGATTACCAGGTGTTATGTATTTGTATGAAATAATTTTGTAGTTTTGATAATTTTCTGGAAGAGCATGAACTTTTGGGATTTCATATTAAAAGAATAATATCAGTCAATATGTGGTTGTTCCCTCCCGTGTATGCTTTAAATGTAGTTAAACAACTGTAATTGTTCAGTTGTAATTGAAATTGTAATTTTAAAATGCTAATTTGTAAACTTTGAAGAAGATGTGAAAATCTTAATTAAAACTCAGCTCATGAGTCCTTCTCCATTTCCACTAAAGAATAGCATCTGATGGAGCCTGGAGTTTCCAATAAATTCATCGCGCTCTGCCTCCTTGGGGTTTCCCTTCAATTCTGCTCCATTACCATTGTTCATACTGCCAATAACTTCCTAAATAATTCATTCCCTCTCTCACTTATTGCAATGTATAGCTGTCTTGGAGAGAGTTCTGTATGTTTCATCCTGTTAGCCTTTGCTCAGGAGTACAGCTGCTCGGTGCCGGCCAGCCTCAGGACTTAGAGGTTCAGCTTCAGAGAAGGTCATCTCAGGTTGACTGAAGCCAAGTTCCTTTTCTTCCTCAGCTCTCCATCCCCCTTCCTCCCAACAGGCCTTACCACCCTCTTAGACATAAATGCTGTAGGGGAGAGGGACCTGGGGGTCCT
>NW_010121231.1:0-281 GCF_000699245.1 Pterocles gutturalis
CTGATCTTGCACACACTGTTGTGCCCACCACAGCGCACGGCTTTGCTTAACTCTTTTTTCCTCCTCCCATCTCCACTGTGCCTTAACAAGCTGTCTTTGCTGTTCCAAATCATCATAACTCACCCCAGCACGGGCTGAAGGAGCTGACTGTGATGAAACAGCCCCAGCAGGCAGTGGTAAATCTCGTGTCTGCTTATACAGCTCCGAAGTAGACGGCCCCACTCCATCCAGCCAATCTAACCGTTCAAACATAGCTTGTAGCTTCTCCCACTGCCTTTTCA
>NW_010121232.1:0-21341 GCF_000699245.1 Pterocles gutturalis
ACCGGAGTGTCGTGTGATCCTTTCATCTCAAAAATCTTGCTTCTCTTCTCCGCCGCAGGTCTTCATCGGCCCCCGGGAAAATGGACTCCCGGGCGAGCCATGGCGGAGGCCTGGGCTATGGCAGGGTGGTTTTCAGAAGGCGAAGCGTGGCAGGCGGCTGGACGGCCGGACCAGCTCGCCCGAGCTGTGCCAACCCATTGTTCTGTGCCCCCTCTTCAATATGTCATTCGCAGAGGCGCTGATTGGCTCAGCCCTGGCCTGGGGTGGGTCCAGCCTGAAGCTGGGAAACTTCCAGGTGGTGGTACTCCTTCCCCCCCTCCGGGTCCCGTTACCAAATGCTTGGAGCCGGGAGGGAGGGGGTGAGCCCTTAACAGTCACTTAAAAAACCGAGCCACCACTGTAACCCCTCCCTTGCCGCCAGCAGCATACTGGAAGCTAGGGGAACTCTTAACAGTTGCTGAAGGAGCCATTACGCCCCTCCCTGCTACCAGACAAAACCCCCTACACAAAACCATAACAGCACCACACTGTGGCGTGGCCTCCACGATGGATTGAAACCATCCTGGGCTAAATTGTAGCCTTTACAAATTCAGGATCCTAGTGGAAGGAGAGGGAGAGTGACTGAGAAGGGGAGAGAGAGAGAGAGAGAGGGGGAGAAAGAATGATCTTACCCATGACTCACAAGACTTGTTAAAGCCCACATCCAAAATATTTCATAGTAATATGTGGTACAACTCTTTTACCAATACAGTGAAAGACAGAAATGGCTTTACCTAGCACTCACCCATTTCTGCAATGCTGTTCCACTTGTCCCTTCTCTGCCATTCCTTTAAAAAACTTCAAAGTGCAACAGAATACAGGCATCAATAACATTATAGTTAAAATCCAGATTAAAATCCTCAGGCGTTGTAGCACTGTACTGTGGCTTATGTATGCAATGCCTGAAGACTTGTTTAAATGCAGGAAAAAATTATTTCCAAGTAGCTGCATGAGTGCAATCTACTACTTAGTGTGCAATAATTGCTTACTTTGTGGTTGATCCAAAGAGACTGTGATTTTGTAACAGTTTTGGCTTGAAGGTCAGAAAATTTATTTCTACATGTAAAATACAATTTTAAAAAAATAATACTTTTTACTCTAGTGCTCTTTTTTAAATCCTAGATTAAGACAATAGGATTCATCAGCTGAAAAATGAAGGCCACTTGCAAGGGAGAAAGACAAACACGGTATTAGACTTTGCATGGATGGAGAGACCTTATTTGCTTGCAGATCAGACCAGAGGATGGTAAAACAAACAAACAAAAAAAGCTGTGAAACATGAGTCAGGATTTAAATTCCTTGGTTTTCCAAAGATCAATATCAATAATATCTTAAACTAATTTTGATTTCAGAAAGGTCTCAGATTTGATATAGGAATTCAAAAGAGATCCAAAGGATGAGTTTACATTACTGGACATTAGGTTTTATCTAGATTATGTCTTAACTCAGTTTCCAATGTTAATTACTATTTTATTTATGAAGTATAGAATCAGTGCCAGTATCTTTGAGCAGAAGAATGTATTAGGTTGGCTATTAGAAACATCTCTTCAAATTTTGTCTACCTCAAGCTTGAATTATCTAAGCACAACTATGTTCAGCTACTGTTTTAAAAGATAAACTCTGCTGTCACGGACCTTAGGAAGGCTGGATTTGCATTCAGATCAATGAAACAGCAGAAGTCCATAGGTCCCTGAAGACAGAATATTTTCTAAAATAGTCAGGAGAGTATTTACTGGGCCTAAGTTCCTGCTTATGGTCAAACATGTAGATGCACTCTACGTCACATGATGTTTCATGTTTCATCTCTGTTTCAGTTATAGCCCTCTAATCTGGGTGGAACAATTTCTTCTTTGGCATTATTTCTGGCTACATTACCTACTAGATGATTCTGATATAATACTACGGATGGATGGACTCGTTTCAAAAGAAAAGTTCCTAGAATTAGCTCAAGAACCCTGTGAGAGTATTGTCCATAATTTGACTTGGTTTTAAGATGCTTACTCTTCTGGTTTTAGTTAAATTTAGCTAACTGTGCAAGGAAGAGTGATTCAGGAAACAGGTGTTTTTATCTTAATCACAAAAATAAAAGTTCATCCCAGAAAGGGCATTTACCCCAAACTGCCATACACATGCCTTTTCAGCACAGCTGATCTTATTTCTTCAAGTGGTCTTTAATCCTTGAAAGTTTAAACTCTTTCCATGTTTTCTCCATAAAGTTAACCAGCAATGTTTCACAAAAATTAGGGAAGGAAGAAAATAATCTTCTTATAGTACATCTATCTAATAATGTATCGCAGAATAAAACCTAAACAACAACGGAAAGCATACTAAACATATGCCAAGCAAGAATGTCAGGGATAAAGATAAGAAATAGCAGACTTCAGTCTGTTCTTATGGCTCTGGAAATAACCCCAAACCACCAGGGAAGAATCGCTATTAGTGCAGGAGTTGAACATTATATGCTCAGGTCAGCAGCTCCATGTGGGTTTTAACTTGGGATACCTCACGGTCATCAGTGATGATTAGTGTTTATCCTAATGATAGCATTTTTCCTTTTCTTAGATCATGGTGAAAAACATTTCATGGCAAGAAATGAACAGGGATATGAAATGAAGAACAGGACTCTTCCTGTTTGAAGGGTGTAGAGGCGATGCAGAAACAAATATATACTGTAGTCAACACCTGTGGTCACCAGGACAGATTCGGTACCCCAAGGAACAATGGTATGTTTTGAAAGAGTAAGACTGATTCATTTTTTTTTTTTCCTTACAGTTCAAGTAAAATAATATCTGCGAAAAACCTCAAGATTAGTACTAGTTTGGAATGACACTCTCAAGGGCAACAGCTGAAGTGCCACCTCAACTTCTGGCACTTGGGCATGTTACTCTCATGCCACACAGAGGGGAGGTGCAGGAATACATCTTGGACAGTGCTAAAACATAAAAATATTCTGTATCTTGAGTGTGCATGATTCTGCACCTGCAGCATAGATGTACATATGGCAATCATTTTAAGAATGGATCCATTTGCCACATAATTTTTTTTATTTATTCCTATGAGGACAGAAAATGTGACCTTCCATCTTGTTAATTTGTGTAAGGGGAGTTGTAGTTGGAGAAATGAGAGGCAGGATATTAGTGGCTACAGTACTCACAATAGGATCCGGCAGAGACACATTGGCGTTCCCGCTTTGTTACAACACAGTCCATAGTTGAACCATGTGCGCAGGTGAACATGCTGGAGGAATGTCTTAATCAGAGTTCATATTTTCAGTCTTTCAGTCTTGCCTAGAGCAGTTACCAAGGTTTGATTAAAGAACTATGCCATAGAGACTCAGAGGTCAAGACACCTCTCGTAGGTTTTGGGAAGGTCAAGTCCAAGTCTGACTTCTGATTCAGGAAAGGAGGAATTTGAACTGGTTCTCTCACTTCTTAGCTATGTACTATGATGATGAGGTTATTGTCTATTCCAGATTTGAGTTTACTCTGTCAATTCTATCTTGAAATTAAGAATTTATTACATGGCTTCTTCATAGACATTAAAATATATAATTGATGCACATATTAATTTATATTAACTTCAGAAGCACATATATGAAAATATGTATTTCCCCAATAGCTTTGAAGTTTTTCATTAACTCTCTAGATTAGCACCTGAATACTCAAGGAATACGTGACTGCTGCTGAGCCCATCGTATGTTACATAAGTGACCATGAAAATTAGTAAAAATAGATCAAACTATGGTGAGCTTCTGTTTAACTACATGATGGAAACTGGCACAGCTGGAGACAATTCTTAGCAAATTGATCAGAATTCCTTTACTTTAACTACAGCTTAACTAATAAATAGACTTTCATAATTTTCTGCAATCAATCTAAATGCATTTGCAAAATTAGTGAAACATTTGTTCTTGAAATGTTCACAAAATCTTAAGTAGATAACTTTGAAGAACTTACACAGTTTATCTTTCTGCCAAATTGGAAAAGAATAACTGTTTATAATAAAATCTTGTTAAGTAAGTAAACTTTGTAGGAGATGCATGTTCTTAATTCATTTGCTATGTAAAAAAACCTAGTTGCTTTTTTTTTATTCTTTTAAAAATTCAATATTAACTGTTGTAACCAGGTTTGTATTTCGGTCTTTTATTTAAAGATACTTCTGCATCAACCTCTAGAACTAGTAGTAATCCCACTGAAAATTTGAAAAGACTGTATGCATATTGATGCTCTTCTTTTGCCATTTTTTTTTCAAGTAAGCACACTTCATCCAACAATGCAGACATTTTTTTGGATGGATCTGTGTCTTTTAAGGGGCTTTTAAAATACTCTGTGTACAAGACAATCTTGAACTCCCTTTAAACATTACAGGCACTTGGAAAATTTAATGAAAATACACTTTTAAAAAATGTAATTGATCAGTCTTTCACCCTTTTCATGATTATTTCTGCAGTTACAGACTAGCAAAATCTGAAAGTAATAGAAACATCCTATTTGCTAATATAAACTAGTACACTGAACTCTTTTTTTTTTTTTTTTTCCCTAAAAGCCCATGTTGCAATCCCTCCTAAGGGACAAAAAATAACAAGAAAAAGATGGAGTTTGAACTCAAAGCAAACATAAAAGCTTTACTTACAAAAAGTCAAACACACCCCAATTTGTTTTTACCAGCAGTCAAAGGAAAACCTGATTAGCATGTTGCAGGGCCCAAACACCTTCGATCTACATGTTTCACCAAATTTTACATTATGGCTATATCTAAAAAACAAACTAACAATTAGAGACACCTGTTAAAAGTGCCTGGGCTCTGTTCACACTTCATGTAGTATCTTAAAGCGACAGCATATTAAAATGTCAATGCAATCTTTTGCATTATAGAAGTATTTTTAACAATAAAGTGCAATTAAATTCTCTGCTCCTAAATACCTCTACTCAACACGATTAGTATACAAGAAAAGTACCAAAATACACTGGTGTAGAGGGAAAGCTATTGAAAATAAAGATTATAATACTACGTAACACAGAATTACAAAAGACATGGACAGAAAAAAAAATCAGTATCTAGATTAACTTCCCCCCAATTTTATAACTTATTAAGCACGTAATACATTTCTTCTATAGATAGTCCAGCAATTTTAGATGTATAGGCCTATATTGTAAAAGTGCGTAGCGCAGATAAAAGAAATACAACCACACTGAAATTATTCATTCAAAACTTTGCCTTTGATTATGTGCCCAGACACTGTAGGACTTGCACATCAATGAAACATTCTTTGAATTTGACCCCTTCCCACCATAGACATATGTGCCTATGCTGGCACATTATGGACTAAGCCACATTATGGACCATATCTAAGAAACAGAAAAAGATAATACACCTTCAAACAGTTTCTACAGATCCTTTTTATAGATGTCACTAATACAGTGATAGTGTATTTACAGCAAAGTTTAACAAAAAATCCAGCTTGATAAAGTGGATTGCTATGGGAATATTTCACTTTGAAAAATACTTGTCAGTTTAGAGGAAAATTTGAACAAATACAAACGTTTACATTTATCAAAACTGAATTTCTAACAAAACATGGCTTAAATTTCCATATCAAGAACTCAAGCCTATGCAGATCGTCAGAGTAGAGCATCTAAAATACTCCAGCCTTATTTCAGTGCTCACTGGAGTATGAAGAGTATAAAGAGCACCGGACAGTCTTGTGGCAGTGAAAGGTAAAATTAGACTGTCCTTTAAAAATGTTGCACATTTTCTCATCTATTTAAAGTCAAGGACATGCATCACATTGAATTTCAAAAAAATGTCATGTTGTCATGCCAAATTTTCCACCAATATTGTATGTATATGGGAGTGGATTTACCAACATTGTAATCAAGGATACATAACTTTCACCCACCTGTCCCGACACATTGCCCCAGGTTACCACCTTGTAGCAGAAGAAACAAAATTAACTGTCCCTCAGGTATTTTCGCTCACAGCTTTAGCTCAATGGAAGTAGTGTGATGGTCTGCAAGCTGTAGTACATGAGGAGGCACCACATTCTCACTTGTGGTACACTTCTGCTACTGGGTCAGAAACCTCTGGCAGAAGGATGGAAGGGACAGCTAGGGCTGTTCTTCAGGACACCTTGGTAATCCTAGTATGCTTCAGGAGACCTTCTCTGACGGAGGTGCAAGGCTGAGAGAATTTCAGTCCTTACTCTGCTGCTGACTAAGGGAAGTTGTTTCAGTTTTCTTCCTCTCTTTTTTTCTCTTCAACAGGGATTAAAAGCTTTTTGGTGTTCTTAGGACTGCTGCAAATATGTGAAGTACAAGAAGCATTCAGCATTCGTAACACTTCTGCAGTTTCATACTAGCTTCCAAAACAGTAGCTTCATCATTCTGAAATCTGAAAAGTTTACTGAAAATTCTAATGACTGATGTATCTCCAAAAGACATTTTCTTCCAACATGTTTGTCTCTGCTTTCTGAAATCTGACCCATCAAAACTTTAGCTGACCAAATTTCTGTTTATTCTGAGGTTTATTATGCTCTGGATAAAAATCCTGGTCTATTTTTCAAATACAGAAGCTTCCAAATATCAGTATTTCAAGTAAGCTGTCTGCTTAGAAGCTCAATTGTCTGCAAATAGAAAAATAACCTCTTTCCAAAGGCTTCTGGCTATTTTTTCACATCAATTGAAATTTGGTGCAACTGCACAAATCACGTCTTCCAAGAGCACCTGTGAATTGGCTTTATGCTGTACCAGTTTTATGACTTGTCACCCAAGATTGAAGTTTACATTATCCTTAAGCAATGTGACTAAGTGGGAGGAAGGACTGTGGGCCAAGTTTTTCAAAGCTATTTCGTGTAGTTCCACTGCACTCAGGCTAGCCAAGAATAGTGGAACTGTTGTAGCCTCAGCACACATGACACAGCTCTGGGAGTTGTTCTAATTGATGCTGAATTCCTATTAGTCACAAGGGTCTGTCCTGGCAGCCACAAAAAGCGAGAGTATAAAAGACATTCTGACCATTGACTTGTTTCCAGAATCACCTATTCCCATATAAGAATTTGTGAGGAACAGGTGAAGCAGAGTCATTAATCCACCTCTATACCACCTACCCCCTAAGGATTTCTGTTCCATTAAGAAGATTTTACGGTGCCAAAATCTCCCTCAAGGTCCCTTGAGCTATCAGAATAGCATAGAAAGACAAGAATAAGACTTTGCCCTTCCTTTTCAACAGCTCTAAATACTTCTGCTGTATACATTTCTACAAAGGCTGCAGAGTAAGTAGAGATAGCATCATTATGCATTTGGCTAATCTGGAGAAGTTTTCATGTATAGTAGCAAAGCCAGATGAAGATATCTGATACTATTAACCTTGTTCTGCAGGTGTGATTTTCTCCAGGATTATGTTGTTTCTAATGAATGAGATGCTTTTCATGTTACTCAGAATGCATGTGAGCATGATACACTCATCATCATTCTTTTACTAATCTTCTGATGATTTGTCATGCAAATCAAATAGTGGACTGAAAGGGACTGGCTGAGTCAGTGAATGCAGCCCCTGCTATCACAGGCAACTACATCATATATGCCTTTATAAGTCAGTTGACCCAAGAAAGTGACAGAGCTCTACTGTAATGATAGTTAGGAGGCTTTTTGCCTCACAGCACCTGCTAGAAGGATGCTCCACAACCTTGTTAAGATACCTAAGGCTTAATTCCTGTTCTTAAATATATTCAGTAGAACTTAGACTCAGTTATTTTTTGTCCTAACATTATGTATAAGAAGAGGAAAGATCAGAAGGCCATCCATTCTAATATCTAGTCCTTGCTGATGGTTAATAGAGGATCATTAGGCCAGTTTATAGCAAGATGAGAAATATATATCCTCTGTATGAGCTCAAGCTTCTTGTTAAGGATGCCCTTGCTCTCTCCTATGTGACAGCATCTAACAATGGGAACAAGTTTTATATAAGGCCCTATACTTATTTGTATATTCAGGTTTACTTCCTAGCTAGGGCAGAACACTTCATGTTCCACACTTTTCTCATGCTGCTCAGCAGAACTGACTGAAAAACTCACTCCACTGCCTGGAGAAAGAGGTTTCAGTTTATTTCCTTCTGTGTTCCTCCCTCTCCAATTACGCTTAGTCTTTGCTGGACAGTTTGTTGTAGTTCTTTTTTTTTTAATTTTTAAATTTTTCTTCTTGTTGTTCTTGAATTAGTTTTTGTCCAAGTTACAGAGCTGAATCTGCTGAATGAAGGGCTGGCATGAGGGACTGTGAGGCTTCCTTTAGTTGCCATGAATTATTAGATCTGCTGAAGCTGTAATACAAAATTTCAATCCTAATTGCATGTTTCACAGAAAAGTCAACAGTTTTTTGTAATGTGCAATCATTTGTCATGGTAATAACAGTAAGCAGCTTTTGCAATATTGTGCAATTTTATTAACAGACAACTTCAGGAATCCTTTATTCATTTAAATTTGGCAAAGTATTTAGACACATGGATTAAGTATTGCAGAACTAATAAGCACTCTGAAAAACAGGAATTAATTTACCCATTATTTAAATGGTTTGATGCCTCTGCCTTAAGCTGTTCCACCATCAGTTGAACTGATGTAAGAATTCACCTAAGACAAAACAGGGAGGTTTCACCTTCCATTTCTTCTCCCCTATTCCTACTCCTTTTTTCAATGTGTGGTCTTGCTGCTTTCTCTGTGATAGTTCTGATGCTCACTGAACCCTTCTAATAAGCTGATTCAATCCACAAATTAATCAGAAACTGTACCAGTTAGTCTTCTCCCAGGACGATACGTTGTACAGGCCCATGGGAAACTACAACAAGGTCTACAGCTTATGTATGAGTGTAGCTGACATGACAGAGATAAGCACCTTGTCCTTTTACCAACAATAAACTGCAAAATTGGAATTTCCTGTCTCATGAAACTGAAAACTAAATCTCGCTATATTCCTAAGTTTCCCAAGGCATATGCCATATACTGTTATAATGCATTATCTGCATAACAATGGAACTGTAAGCTGTTTCACTTTTTAGATATGTCAAATTGTTCCAATAATAAAACAATTTGGCAAGAAAAAAGTTATATGAAAAGCATTAGTAGCAAAAATGCTACTAATTTAAAAATTCACCTTTCAACGGCTAAATTAGGAAAGTCTTATTTGCCTAACAGTGTTGCATTATTTTTATTCCTCCTGTGGTGGAACTCAACTTATGCCTTCAGAGGAATATTTTTGCCCATACTAACCGGACTTCAGATTCTAAGATATAACACTATGAAGCATGTTCTATCAGATGAGATAGAAAAAAAAGCAATCATGCATAATTAGAGACTTAATAAATAAATACATATACATCCTTGATTAGGATGTAATTTTGCATTACAACAGAGCTGATTAGCAGTATGCAGTCACCAGAAAACTAATCTTTTTTAATAGCTTAATTTTCTGTTATATCATCAAGCTGAATCAATTTTACCTGCAGTTTTGCAACTGCTAGATCTGACATAAGGGAAATGGTGAGACCATACTACAGACACTAGAGAAAAGAGTTGGGTAGCAAGGAACCAGGAGCAGGACTAACACTTTTAGTATCAGACCACCCTTTCACCAAATTAAATTTAACATCATACTCCACTCTAACGACAGTGTATACAGTGTATACACACATGCCTTTCATGCCTACCTTTAGCATACAGTTTGATGGTTGCTACTGATGACCTGTTTGGGTTGCCCCCTTCCTTGTCCTGGTATTGCCTGTTACACAATTGTGTGAGGAACCAATTCAAGAAACTAATCTGGTCAAAAAGAAACCCAACCAGAAGATGATTAGTTGATCAGTTTTCCACTGTGCCAGCTCCTTGAACTGCCACTGTATGGCAACATAAGTGTCAAGGGAACAAATGTAATTCCAAAAGAATTGAGCTCAAAATGTTGTGGAACCACAGTTTCAAATGAAATATGCCTTCATTCACTTCTTTCTAAGATACAAAAAAAGTCAAAAAAGTTTTTTCCTTTTTGCTTTTCCTTTCCTAGTTTGTATTCCAGTTCAGCAATCTCAGAACTATTTAATTTGATCCTTCCAGTTTGTAGCTGACTCACTCAGGGAGAAGTAACATGAGACAGCAGAATAATCTAAAGACCTGCTTCTGTCTGCTGGCATTTTTCCAACCCAGTTCCCATTTGTCTTGTCCACTTTCCTCTCTTGTGCTGTCTGACACTTGTCTAATTCTTGTGTTGAGTTGATTCAGCTCACTAACACACCAAAGAGGTCAATGTACCTTCTGGAAGAAATCATCTTGACCTAAGTTGCTACATCTGGGCAGATGCTAGATGGATGGCATGGCATGTAGCACTCAAAAGTATATCTCCCTTCTCTCTGTTGCAGACCTTGAACTACATCATGTACTTATGGGCACCCACAACACTTTCTAACCACTCCATTGCAGACATGTATAAGGCAGACAGTACACACGGGATATTCAGGTACTATTTTGCCCCTGCTCCAGATTTAGGGAAATGGGTAAAAAGGTATAAGGAATGGCAGTACTTCTGTAGTTATGAGAAGCTAGTGCTGCTACGGATCAACAATCCAATACTGGGACAAGGGAAAACCAGGAAGGTCACAGCACCTCTGAGGCACAATCCCTTTTGTGTGCTGCTCTTCAGCTTAGCCACTGAGCTCTGCCCCTGGCTCAACTTGGGTTGTAAAAGCACAATCTAACCCGCTGCCTTCTCACCAGGGAGTCATCAGCTTACTACAACATTGCAGCGGCTAAAAATTTGTAAATATTTCCTTAAGTTTTTGTTTTTTTTTGTTTTTACTCTCTTGAGAAACAAATTCAAAAGACAGCTCTATTGTGCCAAGATTATTTTGGAGATACTATTTTACGTGCATCCTACTCAACAAGAAGACTCTTGTTTCTCAAAACCCCCTCTAGACCTAGAATACACACTGATGCATCTGCTCGTAAAAACATACAAAAAGCACAGTTCATAAAGATATGATCTCTCTTTTTTATTTATAGATTTACTTGGCACTTACTGGCCTAATGCAGTTATTTTAGGGACATACTTAAATACAGCATTAATGGCTAACTTCTCTGAGAGAATTATTGGCATTGCTACAGTTACATTGTGCTTCCAACATATACAGTTTTATTCTCTTGCATCCACAGCTTCTAAAATCTACCTCAAATACAAGTTTTTTTAAAAAAAGTTAAGAGGTAGAAAATGTCTTTTCTGTTTATTGTAAATGAAGACGTTAAATAGTGATTTTCCATACTTAAACTATCTCCCACTCATTTTACTACATGGCCAAATGCTAATAAAAGTAAACATAGTGGGGTTTTTTTTGTTGTTTTTTTTGTTTCTGTTTCTGGTTTTTTTTAAAAAAACAAAGTGGTTCCTCGCTTGTTTTATTTTGCGCATGTTCTAGTCATGGTTAGAAATCAGGCATGACAGTGGTCTAATGCAAAATTTTTGTCCATGGAGAAATCAGGCACGACCATGGTCTACCCCTGAATGTCATTTTAATGTTTTATACCACTGACAAATTATTAACATCTGTTAATAACTCACCCAGCTGCTTTGTTAGATCATTAAAAAAAAATCTTATGTACACCATAGATGTCTCCAACTCATAGCGTATGTCACCTTTCCCAGCTGCTTAATCCTTATTTTAAATATTACTTTAAAATGCATACATTTGTAAAACTATCCCATTTCTTTGTCTCCAGAATACTTCAGTAACTGTGCTAACATCTGCTAATTTTCACTCCCCAAATCTCATCTTAAATACTTATTTTCAGCATGTATTTATCTTGTAAATAGAATCCCATGTATGTTCTCACCTCCTAGCCCTCCACTCTGTGCTTTCTGCTCTTGCTCTCATTCCACTCTATCCCTCATGGTTTCCCTTGACTCATTATATTTTAAATAAAGGATTGATATGGAGAAAGGCTTATTTAAAGAGCTTATTTGATTATCTCACACTATTTTAGGCTGGGAAAAAGAAAATGGGGGCATACCATGCATCTACTGTGTCTAAAGGACCAAAAGGAAAGGGGAACAATACACAGTAAAGGGGGTGTAGGCAGTTGTTAGAGATGCAACTACATAATGGAAATATTGGAACATTAGAAAACACTTCCTGGCTGTGAGAAGCAGCGCAGGAGCCTCTCAAGGGAATTAGAGGGAGCTTGTCAACTGACACACTTTAAAATAGGCTGGACAAAAGCTGCAGTTTGGGGCCAAGAAACTAAAAGAAGCATTGAGGAGTGGAGCGGAGCAAAGAGGAGACTGCTGAACTCAGGATTGTGATGGAGATTTCTGAGCACTGGCACAGCAGTGTCAGGAGGCAGGACATGACAGACACAGGTTGTAACACCTCATTTTGGAACTGGCTGCGATTTTAAGTGCTGGTTCTACTGAAGTAGTCTAAACTGCATCCAGTACAGCCCTGGATAAAATGCTAGCAGTTCTGGTACAATTCCTCATTGCCATGAACTAGCAGATGAATAGGCAAATAGATCTCCCATGTCCAAAATAAATAAATCATATTCATAAATGAAGTACAGGGTAGTCCATTGAGCGCTAAGACTCTTAATATTATTTTTTGCTCACCATTAGAGTATAAGGGGTACTGAGACAATTTACATAACTCAAAAAAGGCGTGCTACCATAAGTTATAGTAATTCCTTTTTTTTTTTTTTTTTTTTGACAGCAATACAATGGCACATCCCAAGGCTGTGTGAATCTAAGCAAATAAAATAATTAACACATCTATAGTGTTTAATACAAACCATAGCACACACTATAATACTACAGGGTATTTTCTGTATAAACGTGGCTATATCTTTCCAGATCTGTCACCTGACCCATATATTCAAAATTTTTCAAATGGAATTTCATCTTTTTCACGAGGATTTGGTCATGGCTTCTGACTCATATAAATGTCCTGATTATCTGTACAAATATTGAGATATTACAAAGAGAATCCAAGTATTTCTACACTGTCTCTTATTTCTTTGGTAGGTTCTAATTAGAGAAGCAGGCGACAGTACACTGAGAATATTTTAGAGGGCATTTAGTCTGAGGTTCTCTCCCTTTTCTTCCTTTCCCCATCAGACAGTGCAATAAAAAAATAATTATTCTGTCACATCTGTAACCTATGATGTGGTTCTTCCCTCTAATTACAGCTTTGGAGCTCTTTTGTCACATTTGCCTATTCTCTGTAGAAGAGGGTTATTTGTAGCCTCATATTATGAAAGGAAATATTTTCATAAAATTAATATAAAAACAAAAGGAAGGAAAAAAATTCAGAGCTTTCTTGGTTTTAAACTGCGAGTGCACAATGTGCAGCCCGTGAAATCATAAAATGCGGTCCACACCACCCTCTCACAACTGCATCATGAGGACATGGCTAATGAACTGCAGGTTTTTCCAGCGTTAGAGAACTTAAACATGAAGAAACGTAACTTTCTCTACCAAGGACGATATGTACCAGTACAACCAACGTTGTCCGTGTACATTTATTTTTAAAACATGTAAATATATAGATGCAGATTATAGAAGGGAAATGCTCAGTCTTTTGTCATATTACAAGTTCCGCCCATGTAGCTGCCAGGAAATGTTTACATGAACTTTGTAAGTACTGCAAATCCAAATACAGAAATAATATTGTGCTATGGCATTAGAACGAAAGCAGAATGTAAATTAAAGGGACCTGAAATGAACTATTTTAGCTCACTGTCCAAATGTGAGGAAAAGCTAAATAACAAGCATAAAATTGTTAAGAGAACAAATGTATGTTTACATTTTGCAAATGTCTGTAATCTAAAGGATTGTCACTGGCAGGATGGCTAACATTCAATCAATTATCTTTTAGCATGATTTCCATTTATTCCTCAGATCAGCTGCACAAGGAACAAACTCTAAGGGTTCTACTAGACAGAGCTGTGCTTGGGGTGTGTAAAAGGACATATGGAGAGATGCACCAAAAGAAAAATCTGAGACAAAATTACATACTATATTTTGAAGAGGACTAAGGCCACTCCAAGTCAGCTTTAATCCAGCTTCCTTCCAGAAATCCAAAACACACCTGATCTACTGGACTGAGAAGAAAATATGCAAGAAAACCATCACACATTCCCTCTTGTCAGTCCTGGTTCTTGCTTGGGCATTCTTTCTCTTTTCTCTATGGAAGACCATCCACTTGCTTCCCCTCCTGAAAAACTCATCCCCTCATCTACTACTGCCTCTGTTCTCAATTCTCCTATGATGGTCTCAACACCTGCTTCTTTCACAAAGAGCCACTTCTCTTCCTTCTAGTCTAAGGGACTGGACAGCTGCACTCCTGTAGAATGTAGCTAGCTAATGAGGCATCATTCAAGTTTTAATTTATTTCATTTATTCACCTAACAACCTCAGAAACAAGAAAAGGATTCTTTAAAAGGAAAATAAAAATTGTTCTATCTTGAGCACACTGAATGTGGACATGGCTTATTCCCAGAGTGCTAGAAATTCCATGCTGTTACAGCTCACCAGTGACTCAAAAAACTGACACTAGTTTTGGTATGGCCAGTGAAATGGCACAGATAACATGTAACCCAACGCACAGAACCATCATGCCATACTGTCAAATGGAATTATTATTTTATGGTATTTCAGTTGTTTAAAAAAGCACCTACTATTCATTAAAAAAAAAAGAGGAAATGGCAGAATGCCATCTCTGGCAGTCTGATTTGATGATGCACAAATTCAGTTTCTATCAAAGAAGGGATAGGATTATTCTAAAAATCAAGAAACAATACATGCTATAGTTTTTACAAAAATCTACACTGATTTGAAATAGAGATATTATTAAACTGTTCTGCCGTTTGATCACAAATAACACAGTGTCACATCAGGAGATGATGAAGTTGCATTTATACAGTTCCTTTTATCCCAAAGGATCTTGATACTCTTTATATAATATACCTATGGCACGCCTATGAATACAAAAGAAAGGACATAGGAATAGAAATCACTATGACAAGCACTGCAAATCAAAGCATCTGTTTAACAGTGTATATCAATATTGTTCTTTAATTCAGGGAAGGATTTAAATTGGAATAGTATATCTAGCAGGAATTATTAGCCTGTGTGCCCTTATTAATTCCTAACAGATTGTATATAGAAGGAAAACAAAGGGCAAATTACAGAGCCCTGGATCACATCCACATCCAAATCATTGTAAACTTGAGATAAGTTCTTATTATACAAAACTTGAATCTGTAAGGCAATATTCAAAGTATTTCAATGCTGAAATTCAAATGCCAAAACCAGAGTATAAGCTACAATACACACACAAACCCTATGAACAATTGTGCCAAAGGCCACTGATAAATCAAGTAAAACTAATCCCAGAAAAAAACCCTTGACATTTGGTGGAAATAAGGACATGAAGTTGAGTTGGACAAGCACTATTTTTACTAGGTTTTTTTCCTCAAAATGAAAAAAAAAAAAATTTCTCAGGAAATTATCAGTTTCAATACGCTTTTATACACTTCTTTTAGGTAACAATGGACATTGTTCTTTACATTTACAACCCAAAACTTCTGTTTTCCTAGTTCAAAATTACTTAAAAGTAGTTGAAAAGAAAAAAAATAAATGGAAGTGAAAAACTCATTGGCCAAAACTTGTTTTTCTAGCAGTCTTCTGAGAGTTCAACTGTTCATTCCAATACAGAATTGTTTGGTATCTTGATAATTTTCCCAGGACAGGAAGACTATTTTCTGCTTAAAACTGTTACGAATCTAACTAGAGCAGTTTGCTTCCAGCAACTTGAACTTAATATGGCCTGATGTGAACCAAGTGAGCGATGGTCATTTGGAAATGGTAACACCGTATAAGGACAATGAACTCTTCCTTAAACCAAAGTTTTTCAGAAATGGACTCCACTACTGCTCACTCAAACAAAAAAGACCAGAAATCAAAGAGGAATTAATAACATAAAGGAAGTAGCTCTTGCAAAACAACAGATGGAATGAGATCGGAAACACATGTAGTAAGCTGAACTTTTTTAATAAGACCAAAATGACAGAACCGTAACAAAGGAACAAAATGGGTAAACACACATACAAATCAGCAGAATATTTGCTAACTAGAAATGGGTCTGTAATTCAGAGTCCAAATATGAACTTAGATCCCAAACTATTTTCTAAATCTGGGGCTTCAGATCCATAATGTTGGTCTAGATTTTTGCAGAAAGAGTGGCAAACCATAAAATCTCTATCACGACTAGATGAAAACTTTCTCAAAAGTTCCTAAGGTTAATTATTTGCCTCATTTTTTTAATGCTGATATTCTGGATCACACATAAGATGGAAAGTCAGTTCACATGAAGATTCTGATCTAACGTTGAACTGTGTAAATAGGTGTTAGAAGCAAAATGGTTGGCATCTTCCCCAGATTCTGCCAAAGGTGAGAAACAGCTTTAAGAAAAAAACCAGGGAGGTCGAACAGGTTGATCAGGAAAACAAGCTATACTTATTAGTCTCCTGAGAAATTGAAGCAAATGCTTTTGAAAGTGCCTCCTGGGTCTCTCTTAAGCATTGCTTTCCAAACCACGCACCCACCCGAATGTGAGGCTGTGTTCTGAAGACACAGTTATGTTTGAAAATAGAACAGATTTTTTAAAAATAAAGAGTAAAAAAACTTAAAATCATCTGGACCTCTCATTACTTGAATTAACCTGAGAAGTAGTAAAACACTGCCTACTGAATATATGTTTAATTTGCTAGGACACAAGTCACCCTGATGATTCTCCTGATAAAATAATAAACTAGACTTTCTCAAATGCTTTAGATGGTACTTGGCTTATGATAACATTTACCACTCTTCAAATACATTGTCTGGAAGTAAAAATACCTCAGTTCTCAAGGGGTATGAACCAATCTATCTCCACTGAAGTCACCACAGATCTGGAGCACAATTTTGTTATTAGTCTGACAGTAGAGAAAGCGTCTTTCTTTCAAATATTTATCACAAAACACACAGTGATGTCAAATTACTGCTGAAATGGAATAGAGAAGTAAATGATTCATCTAATCCACATGATATTCTTCCTGTTCACAGGAGTTTCAGACACTTTTTCAGATATGTTAAGTATTTGAAAGTTTTTGGTAATGTCTTGTTATATTTTTCTCTGTTAAATCCTGTAATGTAGACGACTGTTAAAAAAAGTTACTGAGTACGGTTTCCATTTCCTAACTACACAATATCAAGTCATATGCAAAATTACTTTTTTTTTTCCAATATATGTTTCACAGTTTGTACAAATACTTGTGCAGGCAAGTCAGAAATTTGTTTTCAAGAAGCATGGATCCACTAAAATTCAGCTGCATAAATATCGGTGATAATCAATGAAAAAGAGAAAGCAAGTGTAAAGGTAATCAACTTATAAACCTGAGAAAATACTAGCCAAAATTTTATTTCTAGTCATAGTTCTAGTTTTGCAGTATCACTCTTGGTTGCAAGCATTTTTTTAGGTGTTAAAATGTAATAGGAAAGAAAATGATATTTTAGCAGATGTAGTTCAGAGCTTATCAATCTCCTGAAAATGTCAGTTTTATGCCAGCAACACAGAAGCAGGGAAATTTTAAAAATTAATAGTTTTTTTCTGAAACTTCAAGCTGTTCAAGGCTATAGGACCACATCAGAACATACCCTGGAGCCATCAGACACACCACAGTAACATCCTCTAGTTATCAGGCAGGTTTGCCTGACTGACCCCACAAACAACATTGGCTTTCCCTTCACTTCAGACAAGTCCCTGTAATTCTCTCCCATTCACTCACCAACTACACCTGTGAGCTCTTGCACAAGTATTAATTTTCCAGCAATAAAATGTTATTAAGGTCTGAGTTTTGTACATTTGCTTAAGCCAGAGCATATGCCACTAGGACAGAAAGGATAAACTCTATCTGGAAAAGCACTTTACTATTTTTAATTTTAAAGTAACATATATGACAATGTCTTGTCCTGTCCTGTATCATGACCTAGCATACCCTTTTCCTGTCACCCCTTTAATTCTCTCCACCATCCCCGGGAGCAGGGAGTGGGGAGGGTGAGCGAGCAGTGTTGTACTGTTTTGCTGCCAGCTGGGGTAAAACTACAACAATTACACCCAAGACCTAAAAAAGGGTCCAAAATAAGCAAAAGCAAGTCCTTATCCAGACTAAGACACTTTTCTCCTCACTTTCCAGCAACGAAAGATCATCTAGGTTTCTTAATTAAAAAGTGGACCTTCTATGTCCTGACTGTATCTGTACCAGAAAACTCTTACTTGCTACTGCTCTCCCTGTTAATACATAGGCAGACATATAAACCCTTACTGAATTCTGTAAAACTTGCATTTAGGAGGACAAGAAGCAAGATTCAGTACTTTATTCAATCTACAGATGGCTAAATTAATCATAAGGGAAACTGATAAATAAAACTGCTAACAGAGTCGCTGTTATACCAAGACATTAAAAGTTTAGGACAATTCTTTAAATAGTCTCTCTTCAGAAACTCTACCAACATATCTTGTAATTGAAAAAAGAGCTTTATTTCAAAGAATAAGTGGGATTCATAGAGCTAAAACAATGGATCATAGCTATCTCCATCTAGCTAGCTTGATCACATGAATTTCTTAAAGTAATGATCTTTGATATTCTAATAGCTAACAAAATAAGATTATTTTCAAATGTATATTTAGCAAAAAACACTCCATTAAGCATTTGGCTTGTCTGTAGTTTACAAACCCTTCTTCATACATACATATTGTTCATCCCTTGATGTGAGGAGATAAACAAGTCTCCAGGATTGTTGCTGTAGAATAATAGAAAATTACTAAACACATAAAAGATATTGTAAAATGTTGTCACAAAAGAGCCAAACCATTTTGAAGGGTTTCAAAATAATCTCTGACAGGAAATTTCTTTTCTCCAATGTTTTATTAAAAACATACACACACACACACAAAAATCAATGAAGCAAAGATGCTATGCCATCAGTCCACTAGATGTGAGCCTTTGGCCTCTTCCCTAAACTTCAGAATGCTAATTTAAATCAAATAAGATACCACTAATTTCAAAAGGCCATAGGACTCTTTCCACCAAACAAACACTTCATAGGAAAAAGGCAGGAAACTCAAAACACCATAAAAATTAACCAACAAATGGTGCTTGTATACCTGCTTTCACCTAACCATAAAGAAAAAAACCCCAAAGGAACCACCAAAACCCTAATAGTTGAAAGTGATTAGGAAATGACAGATTATCAATACTGTGTTGGAAAAGAGTAAGTCCACTGCAGTACTTAAAGGCACTGCAACAAAGGAAAAAAGTAAAAGAAAATGTATTAGAACACATTCTAAATCCAAAGTTCAGAATTAAAACCAATGTTTCATTTGAACTTCTCCATGGCCATCACACAATTAATCTGCTACAGTAAATATGGACCATTACAAAATGAACGGAAATGGCATAAGTTTGTGAACATAGAATGGAATGATGGATGAGATCAAAGGATATTCTATTCTTGGTTTTGTCATTGTCTTTCAAAATTCGAGTATTTTCAAGTACTAGCATCTGCTAAGATCAGCAGAAAAGTTACTGTAAAATCTGTATAATATCTCTGAATCTAACATTTCTGAATATCTCTGTACATCAACAAAACAGAAAAGCTATCACTTGGGTGCTGCCCACTTCTGCAAAGAGTTGCAGTCAACTTAATGGAAGAGTTAACTCAACCTCACTTGGAGTTTCTACAAATGAAGACATTTGCTTAATGACTTTTTCACTGGATTCATCCCCTTTGTGTCATCATGATCCCTAATCTGATTTCTCCTGCACATCTACTGTTCTTTCATTTTTTCCTGCTTTCTTCTTTAGTTACACTGTTTACGGACTCAGATTTCACATTTAAAGGGTTCCTAATTTTTATTATTTTTTCAAATACTGACAGAGCTTCACAAACACCCCTCTGCACTTTTGAATGCTTTCCATTTCTGGATCTCAGATCTAATTAGCATTTTCACTCCGAAAAGTATGACAAACCCAGTAAAATCTGGAATAGAAATGGAGAAATCTGTCCCTGTATTCTAAAAGTCCACTGTATGTGTGGCTTCTATCAGAAAGCTCAAAGTATATGTTGATTGCTAGTTTATCAGAACAGATGTGCAATTAATGTTTTTTATGATCTATGATATGTGGCATGTCCTAAATCATGAGTGATTCTAAGGATATGTATTAAGCTTTTTCAACCAAGACTGGAGGCATGAGGATGTGTAGGATGACAACCTCAAAGGCAAAGACACGAGAAGTAAATCACTGATGCTGCATTTATACTACAGAAGAACATGACTCCTGGTTTAGTACAAAGAGAAAAACAGGAAGAGGTAAAAGAGGTAAAACTTAAAGCTTGCGAGCTATATGTGAGTTATAGCATAACCTGCCAAAATGAAGTGACTAAAGCATACCCCAGGAGGACCACATGATAACAGAGCATGACAGATTTTTTTCTTTTAAATTCGGTCTTGTTTTTGTTTTGCTTGCACCCTGTTGTTTCTGAGTCTTTAATTTCAATCTTTTTATGGAAATCTTGTTTCAATAGCAATGTCTCAGTGGTACTTGGAGGGGCAGAGAGGACCCTTGAAACTACCAGGTGTACTGTCTCTATGTGAATCAGCATATTCTATATTACGAAGGCATACAGAAGAATTGCCTGAGCTAACTTCAAGCCCCAAAGAATAGCTACAGCATTTCAGCAGCAGTTAATGTGGTTGGAGCCTGCATTACCGTCCTGTGGTGTGGGGCAACCACCACAGACAGATGGCCTCCTTCTGCAAATTGCAAGCTGCAGAGAAAAAAGTGTATCTCAAGGTCTTAGGCAAACCCCAGAATGCTATTTAAACAGAAGCCAAAAATACATCCGTAACAAGCTCATACGTTGGCTAACTGGAACCAGAATCTCAAGTCATAATTGACTGCTTCAAGCATATTCCAGAGACCACAGCTGTCATCATTTGTTCAGGGCTGATTCATCTCACAGTGAAGCTTTTCTGCCTACCTGACCAAGACCTACATATAGCTCCAGGAGCAGTATATGGTAATTATAGGCATTGCGTGTACCACACATGGCATGAAAAGTATACTTCTGCATTCTGGTTTGCCTTTCATGTATGGTAACACTAATTAATTGATATTGAAAACTGAAAAGCATAGAAAAGCAAAAAGATCACAGTTTCACAGAATCACAGAATGTTAG
>NW_010121233.1:0-1425 GCF_000699245.1 Pterocles gutturalis
CGGAGCCTCATTGTCAGGGGAACAGCCAGTGTGAAATCGGTCTGATTAGCAATTAGTCCCATTGTACGAGGATTAGCTGGACCCCATTGTCAGGACGAGTGACTTGACTATCAATTGGCATCTGGCAGCGATGCTGCTGCTCCACTGGGAGCGTTTCCTCCATGTCCTCTGGACCAACAGACACTGTCTGGCCGGGCTGTGCCCAGCACAGCTCCGGGGTGCTGGGGGACCCCCAGGATGGGCAGCAATGCCCAGTGCAGAAGTGCCCTGTGCAGGATCCCAAGCACCTCGCCGATCCCCGCTGCTTGCAGCACCCCAGCAACGTGTTCTGGAGGTCAAAAGGTGCCCAGGGGTCTCCGGGTGCAAGGGGGGGTTGGACATCCTCCTATGGGCACCGAGGAGAGCACAGGGTGGGGGGAACAAGTGCAATTCCAGCAAGAGCAGGATTGCACAAGCCCTGGTCTGGGCCAGAGCTGGGGAGACCAAATGAGGGGGCCCCATTGACCTGCCCCCATCCCCACCACATCCCCTGCACCCATCTGCTGTCCCCGTCACTGTCCTTGGGCTGCCACCCTTCCCTGCTGTCTCCACATCACCTGTTTTTTTTCTGAGCAAAACCACAAAATCTCAAAATCCCAAACCCCAGCATCCTCCCCGTGCATCCGAATGGCCACATAGCCCGGAGCACTCCCAGCCAGCCCCAACCCTGCAGCCGGGGTCTGTCCGTCTGTCCGGGCTGCTGGTCCATCTGGCTAATGAGCCCGCTACCTGGTGGAGTTTCACCCGCTGGTTAACGGGAGGAACCAGCGACAGGGCCACTAACGAGCACTCTGCCGGCTGCAGAGGACGGCTCCGGGGGTTAATTGATGCTTATTTATTTCTCACACATTAAAATTGCCAGCGTTGGAGGCAATATGCCAGGGGTCAGAGGCTGCTGACAGTCCCGATGGTGCCTCATCCTGCAGGGGTGCCAGTGGCATGAGACAGTCACTGGTGACACTCCCAAAGATGTTGCATTCACCCAAGAAATGGCACTGCCCATGGGCACTGCATCCTGCCTAAGTGCAGGATGGCCAGCACCGTGGCCTCTTGGAACCATCCCTTGGGGACAGCCAGCCCTTGGCGTCACCATGCCACCCACCGCTCCACTTTGGGCTTGTCCCTTCCATCCTCCCCAAAGCGGCAGGTAGCTGTGCACAGCCCAGCATCCCCACGACACATCCCGACCCCTGCCCATGCCAGGGGGATGCCAGCACCCCAGATTCTCAGGACCGGGATGAATGCCCGGTGCTGATGACAGCTGGACCCCCGCACCATGCCTGAGGCAGGGAGCAGGATGAGACCCCCATCAGCTCTGGTGGCTGCAGGGACATCAGCCTGCTCCACAGCAGCTCTCCGTGCATGGGTAGGTGACCCCAGCACCAG
>NW_010121234.1:0-14842 GCF_000699245.1 Pterocles gutturalis
CAAACCCACCACACAAAACCACACCACCACCCAAAAAACATTGGAGGAATTAGGAGGGCATGTGAGGTGGCTTAGGATGGCTGGAAGAGGAGGATCTGTTTTGCACTATGCCAGTCAGGTGTTTAAAATCTTGTAACTTCAACCAAGTTTCATTTACAACATTCCATTCACCTCTATTATTGTTATTAACCCAGAAATCATAACATAAGCTGCAGAACTTTCCAAGTAGAAAAGGAAAATGGAAAAACCCTCTAAAAGATATTAAGTTTGTTATTTGCTAGTTATTCAGTGTCATCTGAAGGCTGCGGCAGCCTCGGCAGTGCTCACTGAGTCCCCAAAGCACCCAGTCCCCAGCTCTGCTGGCAGGAGCGGACATGTCACCTCCGCCATGCCCAGCCACCCCGCCCTGCATGGCCACGCCGCACGTCCAGGCCGTGGGATGCATGGGCCCACATATTTTTATCCTCCCAATGTGTGCATGGGTGACTCATTTGTGTCTCTTCAGTATTAAACCATTCCAGCACAGTGCAAGCTCAGGGGGAGCGAGCAGCAGAAAAGGATTTAAAATAAAGCTTTCCTTACAGGCTGGAGGAGGGGAAAGGATGAAAATCATCTCTGCTTACCCCAGCCCCCAGGCGGTAGCCCCCCCCTCAGCCCTCCCTCCTCTGCAGATCATATCCAGCTCAGCCCCAGAGCTGTTCTCTCCAGGCATGGCCGGTCCCCAGCACAGCCCAGTCCCTTCCCAAAGAAGTGGCTGGGAATGGGTTGGCCCTCGGCAGGAGCCAGGCACTGTCACATGGCCAGGGGATACCTGACGTCCTGGTTTGCTGGGTCTGCCCTGGGGTCCAAGCATGGCTGCAGCATTTACACATTTTCTTTGCAAAGGAGAAAATTTCCCTGAATGCAGGTGATCCTTCTGCAAAATGCCAGTGTCTGGGAGACTCACAGCAAAGTGACACGCGTGTGCTTCACAGTGTGCGTGCTGGTGTGTGCCTCCCCCTTGGTGGGTCAAATTGTGTCTCTGCAAGTGGGAATTTAGACCTGCAGCTTCCCTGGGAGTGCACGCCTGCATGCACATGTGGACTAGGGGTGTGCTGCCCTTGTGTCTTCACGTGCAGTAGTATTGCCAGCACCAAGGTCAGCCCTGGCTCTGCTCAGCCAAACCTCTGAGGAGATAAATCCTCCCTCCTCTCTCATGACCTGTGCCAGGGGAAGAAGCGTTTCCTTACATCCAGCAGAAGTTGCCGAGGTGCAACCTCTGGCTGCCTGGGCTGCCATCTGCTACCAGGGAGATGTCTGCTTCCAACATAGAATCACAGGATGGTTTGGGTTGGAAGGGACCTTAAAGATCATCCAGTCCCACCCCCTGCCATGGGCAGGGACACCTCCCACTAGCCCAGGTTGCTCAAAGCCTCATCCAGCCTGGCCTTGAAGACCTCCCTCTTTGCCACTCCTCTTTAGGTAGCTGCACGCCACCATTAGCTACTTCCCAGCCAGCTGAACCAGCCCACATCCCCCAGCCTCGCCTTGTGCAATATGGGTTGTAACCCCCTCACAGGGGGTTACCTGCAACGCAGTGAGGGGAAGGAAGAGGGTGGTGGGACTTGAGCAAAGAGCTCTGTGTCCATCCAACATGGTAAGGACAGATGTGACTTTGGGATCTTGGCTGCATGCAAGGAGCAGAGGGCTGGGGGCTGCTCCGCTCCCTGTAGCCCCTCAAGCTCCACTGCTACAGGCCCGGGCTGCAGGGCTGGGGTCCCACCACACGCCCCCCGCCCCGGCTCGCTGCAGCCTCTCACCTGCCCTCACCCATGCTGCTGGTGGGGCTGTGCCAGGAATGGAGCCAAGTCCTTTGTAGCTGGATCAATGCAGTGATCTGGGCTGCAGCATAACGCAGCAAGCAGATATATTGGCAGAGGATGGGGGCTGAGACATGGGAGCCCAGAAACTGTCCCTGGCATGGCCACCACCGCACAGGGCCGCCTGCCATTGCACCCAGTTACCCAGAGCATCGCACCCAGCTGGAGACTCGGGGCTGAAGTCTCCAGCTGCTGTTCCTTGGCTTTTCCAGCTCCTAATCTTAGGTGGGCTTTGCAATTTTAGCATCACTCCTGTAGTGACAGACTGAGGGAAAGCTGTTCCTCTGGTCCTGCTTCACGCCCCGTTGAACTTCTCGAGCTGGGCTCCAGCAGTTCCTAGCCCGGAGCAGTGTTTCAGAGAGGGAGATGGGGTCCTGGGAACAGCTTGGGGAGCAAGGGACTGACAGGAGGACCTCAGCTCTCTGGGAAACCAGGCAGAGAGAGCACCTCACGTGCCCAGCAGCCTCGAGCAGCAGGAGGTAAGCATGGGATGCAGGTGCCAGCTCTGCCTGCTGCAGCATCCTCGCCCTGGAGGGCTGCCCAGGGCTAGGAGCTGCTGCACTGACACACAGCCTGCACCCCAGCTCTGCTGGTTTGTAGTGCTGGGGTGGCACAGGTGGTCCCAGGGCCAGGAGCTGCTGGCCGATGTGTCAGGGATGAAAGGTCCCTGCTGGCCATGGGAACTTGAGGACAACTCATGATGTTTTTCACATCTCCCTGCTCTACAAGGGCTTCCATGTGCTGCCTCTGCTCCCTGCCTGCTGTGTGGGCCCCCAGGCCAAGGCTGTGCCGAAACGGTGTAAAAGGCAGCTGTGCTGTGTGGGGGTGGGGAAGATGGGGTCAGGCCAGGCTTGTGCTCGGTAAGGGGTGTGTTTGCATCCCACCAATGGTGCAAGGCAGACTACGTCTTCTGCAGCCTTTGTGCATGGCCCTGATGCCCTGGGCAGGGACCCATGAGGGACCAGCAGCCCTCGGAGATGGGAACAATGGTCTGGAATATCTCCAGAGCCTTCCTCACCAGTCGAGGGACTGAGTCCTTTTGTCTCAGTGCTCGCTTGCCATGTCGCACCAGTAAGCAACCCTGCATCCTGCAGCACCCCCCGCAACACTCCTAATCACCCTAATCCTTTGAAACAAAGCATTAATCCCATGGAGCTCAGTAAAGCAGAGTGCGGTTGCTGCACTGTGCTATGGCTAAAGAGTGCTCTAATCCCAGCACAAACTGCTCTAATCCTGGCACAAGGCTCCCTGCCCCCCGCCTGCCAGCAAATCTGTAACCGATCTGCACCGGGGGTCAGGGTTGCGGCTTGGGGCACCGATGGACCACGGCCACCCTCGGCCAGTCACCCCAGAGTGGTGAACCCCAAGGTGCTGTGGCCAGGAGGAAGGACATGGGGGGACGGGATGTCCCCATGCAGCTGTGCAGATGCTCTGGCCAAGGGGAGCAGGGCTGGGGACATCTGAGGTGATGCTGCTGAGGCTATGCTGAGGCAGCTGGGCACCTGAGCCCTCTCGCCTCCATGCTGGACAGCTCTTGGCAAGGGCTGCGCTGGGCTCCTGCCCACCTCATCGATTGGATTCAGCGATATTTAAAACTCCCATTTAATTTCCAAATGGAGAGGAGTGGTTTCCCCTTGTCTGGCTGGCTGCAAGCATTTCCAGGTCTGCTGGGCTCCAGCATGCACTCCTGCACCAGCACCCATGGGGAGGCGGGCAGGGAGGGGGGACAGAGTGCCTGGTGAGGGTGACAGGGGTGTCAAGGTGCCCAAAACAGGCTCCCTGCTTGTGCAGTGCAGCCGGCTGCACTTTGCTGGAACAAGGAGGCTCGGAGCAGCACAGGACATGAGTGCGATGCCGGGAGCTGCAGTGCCCAAGCTGGCCAAGCCACGCATGCCTGGCAGCCTGCCCACGGGGCCATTTCAGTGCATGGGCAGACGGGGAGGGCTCTGCAAGCAGTGATAGCCTCCTTCTCCCCACCACGCAGGAGGAAGATGATTCTCCTGGGGCTTCGCACCGCTCCTCCTGGGGCTCAGCTCATTTCTGCAGCACCAGGGAGCACCCCAGCAGGAGCAGGTCCTGGCCCTCCCAGTGCCTCAGCCCCCCCAGCCCCACAGCAGCACCCAGGTCTCCCCATCACTTGGCAGCAGGTCTCAAAGCAGCCTGCAAGAGACATCAGTTGCGAGAGCTTTCCCAGAGCAAGACAGCACCAGGACTCGCACCCTATGTTGCAAATCCCCAGTTCAGCACCCTCCCCAACGAGGGGTGTCCACCGGTGTTTCAGGGATGCAAGTCCCAGGTCCCACCCCTATGAGTTTGTGGGAGAAGTTGCTTTCTCTAAACTGGGCAGTGGCAAGAACAGCTCCCCCAGGAGCAGTCTTCATACCTCGGTCCATAACATGCTCTGGCCACTGTGATTCAGTGCCTGTTTGTATAAATCTGTTCCCCTAATAGCCTTTGAAGCTCGCGCATGCAGTTAAAACACCGGCTGAAATATTTATTGAGTCAATTTTCAACTAACATAAACTCTGTGCTTACTAAGTAAAAAAAATCACTCATTTTCTGTGAATCCCAGAAACGCAAATACAGCAGCCGGTGCCAGGCAGGGCTGGGCTATCATCTGCCCCAGGGCTGTGGCCAGCCCCGAGTCCACCCCATCCTTGGGCTGTGGGGTACAAAGGGGAGATGCTCGGCACTTTTGCACTGCCTCCGACAGCTCCTGGAGCCTGCCGGTGCCTGTGTCCCCACTGGGCTGTGTCCATCTGCTCCTTGCACAAGGGAGCTTTGTTTGTTCCCCCAGTGCTGGTTTAGCAGCTGCTTTGGACCTTCCCTTTGCAAACATCCAGGCCATGTGTCAGCAGCCTGTTCCGCCCGGGCTCGGTCCCTGGTGGCATTGATGGTCCCTGGGAGCTGGGCTTCCTCAGCCAGAGCAGCTTGGCTGGGACTCTGCAGTGAGGAGCCTTTGTCTTCCTCACCCGGGGAGCAAGGAGGGGGGAGGAAAGATTTGCAATGAAAACAGAGTGGTTGCTATTTGAATATCCCCAGCAAAAGAGCCATTAGCACTAATAACAGCTTTCAGCACAGTGCAGAGGGCATTTCCCATCCACAGCCTCAGAGCACTTTGCACTGAGCCATTTCCCCATAACAGGAGGTACAAGGAGCGCAGAAGTGCCTTACCTGGGAGCGCTGGCTGGTGTGGGGATGCCAAGGCTGCCCCTTCCACTGCCATCCCAGCACTGCCAGGGGCTGAAACGGGAGGGAACAGGGGCAGGGAGCACGGCCATGGCTCTGAGGCAGCCGGTGCCCCAGGACAGGTGTCGCTTCACTTGTCCTCTCTTCCAGGGACAGTCTGTCACCCCAGAAAGGTCTCTCAGGGACTCTTGGGTTGTAGAGTTCATCCTGCAAGGGCTTCCCCTAGCTCCTAGAGCTGACCTGGCCTGTGGACAGAGAGGGTGTGAAGAGCTGAGCAGAGGGACCCTTGCCAGCCCAAAGATGCCAGCAGAGCCTGGCAAGGGGCAGGACATCATCCTACCCAGTGTCACGGGATGCAGGGAGTGGGACAGGGACAGGCAGGGAGCTGACGTGGTGTGAGCTTCCCCCAACCCAGTGCGAGCAAGGGCAGGGGTTTGGGGGGGAGATTTTCCAGGCAAAAAAACCACAGGTCTGAAGCTAAGGTCTTCCTATAGGGAGCTGAGCTGAGAGCACCGCAGTGAGAGGGGCTGGGGAGACAAGCTCCGACAGGCTCCAGCGATAAGCAGGAATTAGAAATGCATTAGAAGCAGCTTCAAAGCCCTGCAGATCGGAGCAGAACATCTGATGCCGCAAATGCTCTCTGCTGAAAGGCAGGCAGAGCAGGCAGGCACATGGGCGCTCCCAGCTGTGTCCCCAGGGTGACATGGGCACACCAGACACCATACTGCTAGCTGGCCAGTACCAGGACTGTGTGTCCACCCTGGTCCTTGGGTGCCCCAGCACAAGTGCCACATCCTGGGAAAGAGCCACACTTGCTGGTATGACACTCCTGGCAGGTCCCAGCCCCTGCCATGTTGCTTGTATGCAGGTCTAGGGTGGATGCTCCTGGTAAGTCATCCCTGGGTGAGCAGATCTGGGGGTGGCACACAGGGATTGTGACCTGTGGCTGCAGCCAGGAGCGGGTCAGTTCTCCCAGGGATGCTGCTGCCGGGGCAGAGGGACCCCGATGGGGAGGTATCAGATGATGCTGTCAGCTGGTGCTGGTCTGTCGTGCTGGCCTCTCACCATGCACAGCTGGGCTTGCTCCTGGGGTTGGGTTTCTCTCTGGATTTCCAACGTGCATAGAGCCCAGAGCTCCAGCCCAGCTGTTCCAGCCAGATGCTTATTGGAAGTTAGGCAATGCTTCTTGTTGCATTGGCCCTGGGAGAGGATGGGTTTATCTGTGATGTGTCCCCTCTCCAGAGCAGACATCCCAGCTCTGTTTAGGAATCATGCTCCCCCTCAGTTCTCCGAGCGGGATGTTAACCTTGGGTCTGTTTTATGAACCTTGCCAGGAAAGCAAATACTCCAGCTTTGAGTCCCCAGGGCAATGCAGAGGCCCAGGCACCATGGTGGGACCCCAGCCAAGGACATTTCCACCAGAGAATCTCACAGGGGGGACATGCCAGCACTCAGGCCCCATCCTACACAGCACTGAGCCCTCCTGTGTATGAGGGGACTGAGGATGTTCAGCCCTGCGAAGCGCTGAGGGCGAGGGGAGGATGCTGTGTCAGGGTGTGGAGGTTAATGCCAGGGTCCTGCTGCTCTTGCCAGCCCCAGGGCCCATTTGCATGCTGTTTATTTTTATCCCATGTTTGATGGATCGGTGCACAGCTTTGACATTGCCAGATGATTTTCCACCAGTTCCATCACATAGCAATTTAAGGTTAGTCCTGACTGCCAGAATGAGTCAAAAGCTTTTAAAAAGCCTATAAAATAGGCATCTATCTTGCCCTGGTTTTATTCCACTTCTTTGTTTATTGCTGAGGTCACCGCCTCGTGTCTCAGGGAAGAATCCAGGTTGCTGGTGGCGGTGACGTGGGGCGAGGGAGGTGCTTGTTGCCTGTCTCTCAGTGGAGCTGGGACACCTCTGCCTCTGCATACGAGTCCCCGTGACTGCCGCTCGCCTCTCAATGCACTCAACGCAGGGCTGCACGCCTGGGAGTGCACCGTGCGGGACACACGGGCTGCAAGGGGACTGTGTTTTCAGAAAGCAGCAAGGCTGAAAGGCTGTGAGCACCAGGAAACTGCAGGAGCCAGGCCTAAAAATATCTCCTGGAAAGGAGCTTTCTCCCTGCAGGGTGCAGCAGAGCAGGGCAGGACCCAAGCAGTGTCTGAGAAGCATTCAAGGGAGAAGGAAGCTCACTCCTGTCAGGGCAGGGGCTAACCTGAGGGCATCAGCTAGACGATGCTGGAGATGCCCTGCTGTGGGGTTTTGGAAGGTGCTGGGTATCGTTTTCCCCCAAACCACCCTTATCTCTGCTGTCAGATGGTATGATGGTGGGCCCGTCTGCTAAGCAGTAGCTGGATGCCCCTCCGGACCACGGTGGGAGCTCTGCAGAGGGCACATGGAGGCACAGGGACACCCACCGTGCTTAACAGACATTCAGGCAATAGCTTAGGATCATCATGGTCAAAATGCAGCCCCTAAACCTCCTCCCAACCCTCCCTTCTCCAGCTCCAGCAGCTGCCACAGAGAGTGCCACAGAGCACTTCTTCTCACCCCCTACCCTGGGGGAGACCCCCCTCCCAGCCCTCTCTCTCTCAGCTTTCCTGTTCCAGGTGTAGATCCTGCTTGTTTTCCCAGTGCAGCATCTCTGAATGCCATCAGACTTTCCCAGTCCACCTTTCTTCATCCACCTGCCTTCCTCCTGGCTGGGACAGTCCTCATCTCTCCACACCCCCACGCAAACCTGCCACAGCCATCCCCACCGAGCCAGCACCCTCAGCCAGCCCTCCCTGCCCAGACACCCACCTCACTGCCCCCAGACCCCACCTCTGATATGTGTCCTCGCTGCGTCCCTCCCTGCCCGTCCCCTGGGATGGGACCATGGTCCCTTGGGAGAGGTGAACCCCATGTGCAGGGGCAAGGTGTCACCCCACCACCCACATGGCTGTGTGGCCCCAGTGCCAGCATTGTGGGGAGGAAAAGGCAGCTCCAAGACCGTGGTGGTGAAGAAAGCCCAGGCTATATATAAGTGCATAGTTACACAGGCAAGTGCACACACCCATCCGGGCAGCCAAGAGGACACGGGCTCAGAGGCTGCCACTTGCCCAGCCACATCCCAGGTCCTTCTGCTCACTCTCAGCCCCAGGCTGCATGTGTGCCAAACCAGGCTGGGGTTTTGGGAGAGTTATTTTTAAGACAGATGATTTTGGGATGTGGGAGGATCTGCAGGGTCAGTGTAATTTAAGGGACAGCAGCCTGCAGTTTGGAGAGGGGAAGAAGCAGGCGGATGGGTGTCTCTGATGTTTCCAAGGGGATCCCAGCTTGCTTCGCAGTCAGGGGAGGGCAACAAGGAATGGGAGAGTACCCAGGCTTCATCAGAGGAGAGGACACATGCCTGCACATCACCTCTCTGCTCACCTCTGGTGATCCCCCGGCTGCAGAGCAGCTCTGCATGCACTTCACTTCGCGGTCCCCAGGGAGGATGCAGCAAAGTGCTGCCAGCAGCATGTTCAGCCCTGGTGAGAAGGAGGAGGAGGAGGAGATGCCCTCCAAGGTCTGGGCTAGATGCATGGTGAATGTGGCCAGTACTCTCCCAGACTGGTATGCCCTGGATGTTTATGCATGTGACGTGGGGAAGTTGCTGTAACTCCCTCTTGGCCTTGCAGCTCACTGAGCTGGTGATCTGTGCCCTCGTATGGAGTGTGGACTCCTGAAATCCAGCCCAGTCCGAAGATTTCTGTCCCTCTGTGGCCCCCACTTTGGCCCCTCTGAGGGACAAAGGGGAAGGCGCAGCTGCCCCTATACTGTGCAACATAGAAACATCCAAACTACCTGTGAATGAGCTGGTTCTTTGCATTGCTGTACAGATGCCAGCCTGCCCCCTGCACCCCACATCCCAGCCTGCATTAGCTGTCTGGGATGGACTGGGATAAGAAGGCTGGTGCCAGAGTGAGCCATGCATCCTCCTAGCCACCTGGAACGATGCTGGTTGCTGCCCACTGCCCACTCTAGGAGGGGCACTTCATGGCAGGGATGGTATTGCAGCTAACTCTGGTAACCAACAAATGGCTTCTGACAAAAGCTTTGTAGGAAGAGACGTTCTAACCCGCTGTTGCCCAGCTGCCTCTCTGGGGAGGCACCTGCTGGGAGCAGCAGTCTGTGCAGGGAAGGGCCCTGGCGCAGCTGCGGTCACTGGTGCCAGCTGTCTGCTGCACCCTGCGTCAACACACCTTACCCCTCAGCCTGAGCACCGCTTACTGCAGCCTCCAAAACATCCACAGGTTGTGCGCAAAATGCCTGCACGCCCCTCTTCCAGCCTCCCTCGAGCATACAAGCGGCCCCAGGGGAAAGCAAGTGAGAAATCATCAGCTGTTAGTTGCTTGCAAAAGCAAACCTCTGCAAGATTTCCTTCAAAAAGTGTTGCTCTAGAGCAGGCAGACCCTGCCTGAGCAGGGGCTGGTGAGCTGGCTGATGTCCCAGAGCTCAGACGTGAACCTTGGAGGACAATAGCTGCTTTCTAAACCAGCCCAGCATCAGAAACCGGGCCTGGAGCTCAGATGTTCCTTGTGTGATGGAAAGAGGGATCTATACATCTGCCCATGCCCCAGGCCAAAACTCTGCCCTTGGCAGGTTCCTGACACCAGGATCAGAGAAAGGGAGGTCTGCACGGGCTCCAGCAGCACCAGAGCAAAGCTGGGCTGTGCTGGAGGGGTACCCAGCTGGCTGCTCCCCTGGTTTCCCCCCACCAATGCCTATCTGCAGAGCAGGCTGCAGGCTGTGGGTCAGCCCAGGGCTGCCGTCCCCATCGTGCAGGTGCTCCCCCAAGAATGTGGATTTTATTCCCAGCCACCTTGTCCCCCCTGCTCCTCTCTGCACCCGCTGGCAGGACCTGGCTACCCTTCTCACCACAGATGGGCAGCTCCGGGCTTCGGAAGTGCACAAGCACTGGGATGCTGGGGTGTCCGGTTTGGGCCAACACCTCTTATTTTGGGTGAAGATAGATGAGCAGTGGCCATCTGTCTGTGCAATGACCTTCAAGCCCACACAGCTGGCTCTTTGTTGGCACACTGGGAAGAACAGGGTCCATTCCAGGATCCTTTAGTTTGACCCCAGCAAAGGGCTCAGTGTTTCCTTTTCCCCATTTCATCACGAGCTGCAGGACCACAGGGAGTGGTAAAGGGGGTCGAGGATGGCTGCAGTGCACGGGTGTAGTCCAACAAGCATTTATGGGGGACACGGAGGCTTGAACACCTTGAAGCAGGATCTGGAAGGCTCCAGGGGAAGGAGAGAGGGCTCCATCCGTGTCACCTCGTGTACTCACAAGGGTATGACCCACCCTGCCAAGCCCCCAGCCTTAACAGCAGCGATGGGGCTCCTACACCTGGTTTCATGCTGCAGCAAGCTGGGGCAGCATCTCTGCTGCTGGAAGGTCCCTGTTTACCCCCCAGGTGCCCACCACCTCCAGCGTCCCCCCTGTCCTCGCTGGCCCTGGGACTCCCGGCAGCTCAGGCAGCCCCAGCCCAGCCACCGGCACCTCTGGAGGTGAGGCAGAGCTGGACTGGCAGGAAGCACGGGGAGCTGGTAATGACAACGTGTCCACCCATTTGTCTGTAATTAAAAGTTGTGTGTAGAGATTTCCTGTGACATGTCCCGTGAGTCCAGCTGCAGACACCGCGCTGCTGAAACCAGGGGATGCTAATGAGTGCTTCTGCATATTAAATACCTTGTTTACACTAAGACAACAGCCGGTGTAGCTGGGGGAGGGAGAGGAGGTGGCTGTAATCTTCACTCATGCTTTCTGCCCCGGCAGTTTGCTGCCTGTGAGCCCCTCAGGAAGCTGCTGAACTTGGGTTTGGCCAGGGTCTGACTGCAGGGATGGCCCAGAGGTCTCAGCAGTGATGCTACCACCCTGTCTCAAGCCCCTCTGTGTTGGCTTCATCATCCCATCTCTGCTGTGGTCTTTCTCTCTGCTGTGGGCCAGTGAGGGCAGGATGCTCTGCAGCACTCGAGTCTGCCCAGGGGTCCCCTGCATGGTACTGAGGCTAGGAAGCTCTGGGGAACAAGGAGGTCCGTTGCCCACCCTGCCCTAAATGTGCTGGTGTCCGCTCTGCAAAAGAGCTGGTCTTGGCTGCTCCCTGGGTATGGACACCTGGAGGGGAGTGATGAAAGGGAATCTCTTACGTGGGAAGAAGGATGTAGGGTCAGGGCCACAGCAGGACTCACCATGCCCAAGCCATGGCCACAACGCTGTTCCCCACTGCCCAGCGCCTCCCATTTACAGGAGATGCAGGAAAGGTGCACAGTCCTTCACTGCCCCATGTCGCAGGGCCAGAGAACACTGCACCCTGGGCACAAGCCAGGCAGGATCTCACCACGTCAAGAGGGAGAGTGCTGGCACCAGGATCCATCTGAGGTGGGGGATTTGCTGGCACAACTGCCCCTTCCTCAGCAGCATGGGGGTCTGGGAGGTGAGGGGCTGCAGGGTCTGTCCTGGCTGATGGTGGCCTTGGGCTGCTCTGGAGACACAGCCCCTGTCCTCTTCCCACCCAGGTGCCCCTCATTGCACTGCTGCAACAACAGGCACCCCAAGCTCATGAGCCCCTTCACGGTCCCAGGAGAGCCCCTCATGTCTCTGCATGACAGTTAGCAGGGCAGGGACAAGGCAAACAGCTCCAGCCCTGGTGACCCTCAGGCTTGCCAGGTTGGGGGAAAGCTCTTGGCAGGGCACGACACGGGCAGCTGCCTCCAACAGCGTGCAAAGAGTTGGACAAGCCCAGAAGGAAACAGGACGTCAAACAGCCTCAGGACCACAGTCTTGTCCCCATCTTAAAACAAGGTCTCTGCCCAGGCTGTGGGTCACCCTTCCCCAAGCAGCTGCCACATCCCCTGCCTGCAGCCACAGTCTTCATCCTGCACCCTGCAAACTCCCACACCCCCTGCCACCCCAGCTACCAGATATCTTGGGCTGGAGGAGCCCTGCCTGCTCCCTTATTGCTGGGGCACCCTCGGGGGACTGCTGAGTCCCCATGATCCTGAAACCACAGCTTCAGCTCTGCTGCTCCATTTCTACTGCCTTCGGGAGAGCATCTTGCTGCCCTGCCACTGGGGCGACACGCACGCGGGCTTCACATGTGCTGCTCGACATCCTTGCCCAGCATTATTCCACATCCTTCTGCTAAACATGTCCCGTGAGGCCAGGCTCGGCTGAATGATTGATGTGATCGCTGACAGGTTGCCTGAGCTGGGCACTGTGGAAGTGTTTCTTCCTTCAGCTTCCTCCAGGGAGAGGAGAGCATCAGCGCCAGGAGCTGCAGGCGCAGCCTGAGAAGGGCTCCGCTTTGCAAAGGCAGACCAGGTGTTGAGGGAAAGCTGAGCCCAGGATCCTAGGGGACATGCACCCCACGTCCCAGAGGCTAGACCACAGCATCACTGGCGTTGTCTGTTCCCTTTGTTCCCTGTAGTGCCTGGAGCAACTTCTTGGAGTGTGGTCCCCTGCTGCACATGCCTGAGCAAGCTGAGCAAGGGTAAAGCCACGAATGGGGCCACGATGTCTCCAGTGGAGGAAAGACTGCAGGCAGATGCAAGAGCAGTGGGAATGTGGGGCTGCATTAGCTCATTCCAGGCTGCTGAGGAGTCAGGGCAAGCAGGCAGTCCACTGCCATGCAGAGGAGAAGGAAAGGGGCCACAGGACCCCAGCATCTGCAGGGTGACAGCAGCAGGTCTCTTCTGCAGCTGTATTTGACCCTGCTCCACTCCCAGCACCTCTGTAGCTCCAGACCTGTGCTGCCCGCACTCCAGGAGCCTGCAAGAGCCTGCAAGAGCCCCCAACCCCTCACCCTTCCAGCTGCAGCTGTACCCTGAATGGGAAGGACCTTTGGGGTTAAGAGATGCACCGTGGGGTGGGCTTGGAGGGGCTGGGTCAGAAAGGCTTGCTGTCTGGGGAGCATTCCTCATGTGCGCTCACAGGGAATGGATGATCTGCACAGAGACTGCATCAGCCAGAGCCTGCTCAACCCCACTCTGCACTCCAGGGCACTGTCTCTTCCCACCCCCATTAAAAAGCCCCTTTATCTACCTTTAGGGCACCACCACTTCTTCCCCAGCCAGTCTGACCACTTATGTGAGTAAGGGGCATGTTTGCGTCTGTGCCTGGTCCCCTCCAAGCTCTTCCCCATGTTCTGCAGGGCTGCCTGGGCAGAGTCGTGGTGGAGGGAGAGGCACCAGGGGCTCCTGTGGGGCACACTGTCGGGTGCAGGACTGAGACAGGCTTGACCCCAGTGCTCATGGTCTTCAGACGCTGTGGTGCAGTGGGAAGTCTATAGCAAAGCTTTTTCGGGGAGTGGAAGTTTTCTGGGGTTCAAGAGAGTCTTGAGGAAGTGGGGTGAGCCTCTGAGACATGTCCTCTTCTCCCAATGCCCTGTGTGCACGGCGTGGGTCATGGTGAGCTGCTGTGCTTGGCACGTAGGTGCCCCTGCCTGGGTGTGCGTTGCTGCCTGGGTGATGGGTGTCCCCCGCCGTGGGTCTGGCTGCCCACGCAGGTCCCCAAAGCCTGCAGATGACATGCCACTGTGAGCAGCCAAGGTGCCACCAAGTGCCGGTTGCTGGTCCCTGCCTGCGCTCACCTAAGTGCCTGGGTCATGCATTTCCCTGCCACACACCCCCGTGATGTGCTTCAGGGCTAGCTGGAGTGGAGCAGAACAGCTCACGGCCACGGTACGTGGATATCTGGCTTTGACCCCTGGTAGCGGGTTCCCCATCCCACCTGCACCCCCAAGCCTTGCCTGCCCCTCCCACAGCTTCCCCCAACCCACCCAGGCCTTTGCTTTGTATGGAGTTGCCAATCGCAAGCGTTTTAAATGTTAATGACGACGTTTCAGATTTGTAGTGGAAACTAATTAAAATTGTTATTGTTAGCGGGTTTGAATTGCCCAGGTGTGAATCATTATCCTCATTAAAATAATCAGGGAGACGAGGATGTGACGGGAGAGCAGATGGATGAGAAGCAGCCTGAGCCAGCGACCCCAGTGGATGGGGAGCCCCGATGCCCATGAGGAGCAGGGGGCAACCCTGCCCAGGGTGGCATGGTCCCCCGGGTCCGGTCAAGCCCCACATCCCCTGAAGGGGGGATGCCCCATGGAAGGTGCCCCACGTGCCAGGGGCTACAGGGTGCTGCAAGCAGGGTGCTGGGATTTGTCAGAGAAGGAGCAACGGCAGGGAGAGGCTGCAGGACAGGATGGGGTCATCACTACATCAGCCCCCAGCATCCCTCCTGCTCCGCCTGAGCCAGCCTGCAGCGCGTCCTCGCTGTGCTGCTCCGTGTCTGCCCTACGTGGCACATGCCTGGGGAAGGGGATGGTCCCCTGGCTGCTGGGATTCAACAGAGCAGGGGGGGGGGGGGCCTGGTCCCTGTCTGGTGCCTTGGGGATGGGACTGTATGTCCCCACACCACCTGCCCCCGCCTCAGAAGATGAGCAGGTGCTGGAGGCTGTGGAGCCCTGCCTGCTCCCCTGTTCGTGGCTGCCAGGAGTGGGAAATATCCCACAGCTCATCATCCAGCCGGGCTGGAGCCAGCCGGGCTGCCAACCGCCTGGGGCTTGTCCTGCCCTGGGTGGACCCGCGCCGCCACAGCTGGTCCGGTCCCTGCAGCCTGTCTGCAGGGAACAAGGGCTCCTTTCTGGTGGATGAATGGGCTCAGTGTGCACAGCCCCCCGCAAGACCCTGCAGGCCCAGAGCAGCCGCTGCTGGGCGGCAGGGCCAGGGTCAGGGGGACCCCGCAGGCACGGCATGACGGGGCAGCTATTCACGG
>NW_010121234.1:14906-15132 GCF_000699245.1 Pterocles gutturalis
GCATCCCAGAGCAGGGGCTCCTCTGGGGACAGCGGTGACACCAAAGGGAGGAATGATGGCACATGGCCAGTGCCAGGGGTTCTTTACCCCCCGTTTCTCTCCACCTCAGCCGATTGTGTTCCACTCCTTCTCCCCTGTGGGGCCAGCTGCATGGAGTGGCCCTGGAGATGCTCTTGCTGGTCCCCTGCCACTGGCCACCAAGACTCCAGCCCAGGAAGGTGGCAGT
>NW_010121234.1:15267-15529 GCF_000699245.1 Pterocles gutturalis
ATGATGCACTTTCCTGGACTTGGCAGAGCTCTGTCCATGCTCCAATCATATTCATCAAATAAATCTCATCCGGGTTTTGCCTTCGCTGCTGAATTAATTATCCCCAGATTGTTTTTTCATAAATATTTGACAAGCACTAACAATGCAAGGCGTGAAACCCCCTGGTAATTCTGTGGCTCCAAATTACCCTTAAAAAGGTAGCTCCCACCTCCAGCACTGCAAGGCTAGGGCTGCTTCAGGGGAGACATAAAGGCTGGGGCAG
>NW_010121235.1:0-2870 GCF_000699245.1 Pterocles gutturalis
CCCGCTGCCCGCGCCGCAGGCAGGAGATTCAATTACCCCTGCGCTCGTACAATGGCCGTTTATCTCTGGGAGCAAAGCCCTGGTAACCGTCAGGGCAGAGCGTGAAGGGCTGATTAGAGGGTGTGCGGGGAAGGGCGCTGGGGTCGCGTGCAGGCACTTCCCTTCCCATTTCCAGGGCTTTCCATGGTAATGGCTCCTATTTTTCTCTGTTGTTAGGACGTCACTCACAGGCAGCTCGAACGACATCTGTCAAAACACGTCCCTCCCGGTCCTTGGGGCTCCCGGGGAAGAGGGATCTGTTGGCCCCATAATGAGCCTGACATCAATTAATCATCAGCCTTAAAAATTAGCATCGTGGCAGTACACGTTGGAGGGAAACGTTTCCCCAGATGGAAGCAAAAATAGCCTCGGTTATCTCCCTCCTCCCACGGCAGGTGGCAACAATAGATCCACCAGCAGCCTGGAGCTGGCGTCACCCCCCGGGGCGGGGGGACCCCAATGCTCTGCCTCCTGCCCTGGCTCAGCTCTCGAGGTGCTCTCGGGGGACCACCTCCTGCAACGGCTGATGGCCTTCCCTGGGGTCTGGTCCTGCCCGCAGCCAGACCCTCGTGGGCTGGGGTCCCTCGGGCTTTGCAGAGAGCCCAGGGCAACCTCGCAGGTGCTGAGCCCCTTCCCGAGGCTGGGAGTTTGGAGGAGAGCAGCACTGCTGGGGTCTTGTTCTCCTGGAGCTCAGCCCCAGGCACTGTGGCTGGGCCAGGACAGGGTTCAGCTGGTGCCCCAGGGACGTGGCCTGCTCCGGACAGGCTGTCCCTTGACCAGGGTGGCAGCTCTGACCAGCATTGGTGCCCATGCAGTTTGACGAGTGCCTTTGCCAGCTCTGATATTCGGAGCTCGGCAATGGGCTGGAGGTCTCCAGAGACCCCCTGTCTAGGAGGTGACTTGAGCACCTTCCCTGGGGGCTCACGGTGACCTGGTCTTTGTGCCCATGCCTTGCTGGCTGGGATTTTCTGTGCTGGGAGCTGCTCTCCCTTGCTCCCAGGCAGGCTGCAGCCTGAGTGAGCAGCTCTGCCACCCGGAGCCCCCTGCAACTTCGGTTTCCTACCCCCATTACTGGGCGAGGTGAAGAGCTGCTGCCTGCCTCCAGTGCCGGCTGCATTTTGGGTCCGTTGCGGTGGCTCTGAGAAGCAGCTCAGCGCAGAGCAGCTCTGCGGGCTGCGGCGGGCGGGGGAGCCGGGGAGGACATTTTGCATTCTCGCTGGAGATGCACGAGGGCTCTTTGGCTGATCTGGTGACGGACAGACAGACCAAGTGTCTACCAGAGCCCAGCTGAGGCCGAGGAGAATTGTGTTTGCAACGCATTGCTCTGCACAAAGCTCGCAGTCACAAGGCGAGGGGGACAAAAGGCTCCCTGTTCGCTCTGTCCCAGTGGGTGCAATTCCAACAGTTAAAAAGCAAATGTGAGTTGTTTGTCTCTGTGAATATAAAGCTTCCCCAAGCATGGCCGTATTCTGGCTGGGAATGGGGAGTTTGGCTCTGTTAATGACTCTGTTCTCCTGCAAAACGGAGCCAACGTGAGCCAAGAGCTGCCCGGCCGGGCCGTTCCCCGCCAGCCCCAGTATGAGGACGTGGGGCAGGGAGGGGACAGGCTCCTGGGTCACATAAACGCCTTTTGAGCCAGGCCAGGGTGCTGGCGGAGAGCAGCGGGGAAGGACGAGCATGGGGACCCTGCCCATTGTTCACAGGGGTGACTGCCACCATGAGTATCCTGCCAGTGCCTGGGATATTCTCCCGTGCCCAAGGGTTTTGATGTCCTCAGCAAAGTAGCCCCAGGTGGGGTGAGCTGGCTCCCCCGAGTCATCAGCTCTGCTGATTTGGGGCATCTGACTGCAAGCCCAAGGGCTGCTGTTGTAGATCAGGGAGCTCTGGAGTCGTAGCACTCCTTGCCTAAATTTGGGTGGCTGCCCTGCTCCTGGGAAGCCCTGTGAATCCCCCCCCTGTGCTGGGTTTTTATTCCCAGACCAACTGGAGAAGGAAGGGGATGGATGCCTGCAGGTGGGGGTACAGTGGTGCGGAGTGCTGTACTCATAATGTGCCCGGTGCCCGGTCCCGGGCAGCCCGGTTGTGCCGGGAAGGGAGGGCAGGCAGTTGTGAAGCTGTTGCAGGACTTGGGGGGCAAGCGCGAGTCTGGCGGGAATGGCTGCAAACCACGCACTGCAGCCGGGCTCGGGGCAGGGACACATCCACACCATCGATGTGGAGGATCCTCAGCGATAAAAGGGCTGTTGAGCCAGCACAGCACCCGATGCGGAACACGTGCTGGCTGTGTGTGGCTCCCCTGGGGGCACATGGTGCTTAACCCCCACATTTGTGGCAGCGAGCGGGGCTGAGCACAGCCCGTGGCCATCTCCACCCTTACCCGCAGGTCTCCCTCCTCACTGGCTGCTGCTGCATTCGCCCTGTGCTCCCTGGCTTACTCTGGCATTATGGGCTTTGGAGGAGGGTTGTGCGCAGCGAGGGAGGGTGGTCACGGGAGGAAGGACATGGCCGCGACTGGCCATCAGCCCTGTGCCCTCCGTCACGCTGTGGGATCCCTGCTTGGTCCTCAAGATGCAGCCAGAAGTGGGTCCAGGATTTGCCTTGTGCCCCCATCCCCCTCCTGCACCAGGCAAAGCCCAGAATGGGGGGTGGCGATGTCCCCAGATGTTGGGCACATCTGGAGGGCACCGAAGCAGTTAAGTGAAGGGCTGATTTGTGCTATAGAAACCCGCAGTTCCTTCCTTTGATCCTCTGAATCAGCCCATTGCCTCTGTGGTATAAAGCCCCATTTATCTCCTCTCTTCCCACTAAGTTTGAAGGCGGTCGCGGCTCCT
>NW_010121235.1:2888-3301 GCF_000699245.1 Pterocles gutturalis
GCTCGCCCGGATTTCTCTTCCGCTGAAGCAGAATCAGGTGAAATCTCTATGGCAACTAGCAGATGACAGCGAGTCTTGTTGCCTTGGAAATGAGGCAAGGAGAAAAAAAAAAAAAAGAAAAAAAAAAAACTCCTAAAGATAAGGATGGATTAATCACAGAAATAGACTGCCTAGAGGATTTAGAGCCCCAGACACTGAAAGTTTAGGGAGCATGAACCCGCTGCCGCCGGCTGCTCTGGGACCTCTGAGCTGGGGCCCATCTGTACCTTCTGCCTCACCGTGGGCTTTTTTTAAATTTTTTTGTTTCCTTCCCCCACTTTCTGGCTTTTTGGGTTTTTTTGCGCAGTCTGCAGCATTGCATTGAACGTCTGCTGGTGGCTGCGTTAAAGGTGTCGTGTGTGGAGAAGTTGGGG
>NW_010121236.1:0-317 GCF_000699245.1 Pterocles gutturalis
CAGCTTCATCCCTCCCTGCCCCGGGGCAGAGGCTTTCTGCATCTCACAAGAGCCAGATTCTCCTCGGAGATAAAATCCGGTTGCCTTTGTTTTGGGGAGAAAAGACAACAGCAGCTCCTGGCCTCACATCAGGGTTGTTAAGTGAGGGTGTAGCCAGGCGAGGGGCTGGGAGCCGAGCCACATCCCGGGTGCTAGAATGAGGAACCAGCCGGTGTCCTGCCCCTGGGCCACTATGTGTTCCCCAGGATTCAGCATCCCCCGCAGGACCAGAGCCGTATCCATCGGGACTCAGCATCCCCTCAAGGACTATAGCATCT
>NW_010121236.1:337-627 GCF_000699245.1 Pterocles gutturalis
CTCCCCTAAGGCTCAGCATCCACCCAGAATTCAGCATTCCCCCAGGATCACGGTATTCCCCCAGGACTCAGCATTCCCCCAGGATCACAACATTCTCCTAGGACTGCAGCATCCCCCAGGACCTCAGCATCTGCCCCAAGGACCACACCATCTCCCCGAGGATCACAGCATCCCCTCGGGACTCAGCATCCCACCCAGGACCAGCAGTGCAGGGAGGTGCCTGGGAAGCTCCTCAGCTCCACTGACACCCCACGTTCCATGGAGACCCACAGATGCATCCCAGCAATGTG
>NW_010121236.1:708-3470 GCF_000699245.1 Pterocles gutturalis
GGAGGTGGGTGGGGGAGCGATGCCAGGGCCTGGGGGGGTGGGGAGGATGCAGGGGGGTGCGTGTGGTGTGTGGGAACGCTGCCTCAGGAAACCAGCGGGATTTACTGGGCTACACACTAAATCCCCCTCACAAAAGGGGCCTGTTCGTGGGGACAGGATGCCGGTGGCTCAGCCACACTTGTTTGGCCAGCAGAGCCTAGCGGATTAAGGACAATTGGTTCAGCCCTGACAGAAAATACCAGGAATGTTAAACAATAAAAACCGCCTCCAGTTGTCGTGGGGCTGCGGCATGCCCCTGGCTGCCTCCCTGCCCAGCCACAGCCCCGGCTGCCCCGTAGAGCCAACTGCAGCACAGCCCACCAGCACCCACTGCTGTGGCTCTGGGGTCGCATGGGTGCCCAGGGACAGGGTGAGGACCAGCCCCCTGTGCCGGGGCAGGCAGGGGGGGAAAGTGCTGGGCCCTGCTAGGGCCCCAAAAGCGTTGCTGGGCTGGGGGGACAAGGCACTGCCTGCACCCATAGTAGGCTCACTAAGCAAGCAGGGACAAAGCGAGGCTGTGGCAGGGCCCCCCCCCCCCACGCCCCCCACCTGGAGTTAAGGATTAACAAACCCACCTCTACCTCACCCTTTGAAATTGTCTGTGGCTCTTTTCCAGAGAAAGAGCATCACCCAAGCAAGAGCCACGCAAACCCCACTGGGCATGGGGCACTGCCTGCCCCTCATGCTGGCCCCCCCAGCACAGACACCCCAGCCTGAAGTGAGGTGGGGGCAAACAGGGCACAGCCCCCAGGGTCTCAACCCCCTCCTCGTGTACCCTTTCGTGTTTACCCCTGGTCCCAGCCGGGAGCTGGGCAGCCCCCATGGGCAGCCTGGGCAGTTTGCCCTCGGCCATGTGAATGCCCCATTCAGGGCTGTGCGAAATGCATTGGTTCTGGCACATTACCGGACAGCTGGGATCCTTCCCGAGCAGGCAGGCTGCCGCGACAGGCAGGGTTCACACCTGCCCATGGGGTGTCTGCCTCTGCCTGCCTCGCTGGAGCTGGGGGCTTGTCCCAGCAGAGAAGGGAGCAGGGCTGGGGAGGGAGGCTGCAGGCACACCTATGGGACTGGGCTCCCCAAAGCAGCCCTGCAAGGGGCTGTGACAAGGGAGGGACGCTGGGCTGGCTCTGCAAACCATTGTCCTCCCCAGCACATGCACTGCAGGGCTGGCACTGCACCCATGGCTGAGCCTCGCTTCACACAAGGGCAGCTGCATCCTTTGAGAGCCTGGACCTCAGCACCATTGTGCAGAGGGCAAGACCAAGGCACCCCCACTCCAGCTGCCCTGGGGCCCAGGGCCCACCAGCCCCCCTCCCCTTGGGCTGGTTTGGGGCAGGCCATGCTGGAGAGCTGGTTTCCAGGCTGGGGGGCTGCAAGTGCAGCTGGGAGCTGGAGGAGGAAACAAGATCCCAGAGCTAATGGCCGGCCGGCAAAGCCCAGCCCTAGATGAAACCCTAGACCCAGAGAACAGGCTGGCAGGGGGGGGGGGGACAGCTGTAGCCCCCCCTGCCCGTGGTCCCAGCAGATCTGGGCACTGTGGGGCAAGGGGGGAGACAATACAGGCACTTGAGAGCAGGACCTGAGGCTGGAGCCCCCCAGTCCAGGCGCCCAGGGGTGCTGGGGCTGCAGGAAGGCAGTGCAGACCCGTAACTCACTGTTATCTGGTGTCCCAGGGCCGGCCCAGGCAGGGGGCTGCGGGGGGGGTCCCAGCGCAGGGCTAGGCCCCAGAGTGCTTTCCCAGGCTGGGAGCCCACGGCAGTTGGGGGGGATCAGTTTCAGGGCGATGCTGGTAGTGGAGTTCATGGTGGCTTAGTGCAGCAGCAGCTAATGGGGAACAGATGCGAGGGTGCTTTGTGCCGGAGCGGGCCTGGAGACACCGGAGCAGGGACATCGCTTCCTGCACCTGCGGCACTGCCTCCGTGTCCCCCGGGAGGGCCCGCAGGGCCCCGCGCTGGCTGGAGTGAGGAGGCAGCAGGGAACAGCCCCTGACCCACCTTCCCAGCTTGGCCAGGCCCTTCATCCCCCAGGAGCAGCCCAAAAACTGCGCCAGGGTCTATTCAAAAAAAATAATTTATCAGGTCGATATTTCACATACATAAATATTCATCTCTATGGCTATGTACAGAGGCAGCAGGAGCCTGGCCGGCAGTGGGGCTCCTCCCCAGACACTTCCACTGGAGCACTGGCTCAAGGCCAGCTCCCTGGGCGATGCCATCGGCATCCCAGGCAGTGCCCGCCCCAGAGGCTCTGGCTCCCGCTGCCCTGCAATGCCAGGCAGGTCCCAGCCACGGCTGAAGGCTCAGTGCTGAAAAGGAGCCCAGAGAGAGGGACATCTTGCCCCGGCGCTGCGGCTCGGGGCCCTGCCCGCCCACCACTCACACCGAGCAAAGCAGGGAACTTGCGGGAACATGGACCCGCTCCCCGGGAGTGGAGGCAGCCTCAGCATCGCCCTTCCCTGCCCGCCCTTAAGTCCTCACGCTGGGGTAGGAGAAGAGGTGGGGAGCCAGCGGCAGCGGGTCGTGGGTGAAGACGGAGTCGTCAGAGGAGCAGGAACTGGCAGTGTCCTCACAGGAAGGCGAGTACTGCTCGAAGGGCATGGAGAGGTCCAGGTACTGCAGTGAGAGACAGGGGTCAGCAGCCGGTGCCATCAAGCACCAGTGCCACCCACCCCGCTACCAACCAGCCCTGCCACTGCTCACCTCCTCTGAGACAGCCGCCAGGAT
>NW_010121236.1:3521-5812 GCF_000699245.1 Pterocles gutturalis
CACTCCCGCATCAGCATGTACCTGGATGGGGGCGGGGAGGGGACATTAGCGGCGTCTTGCTGTACCCCCTGCCCACCCTGCCTGGCCCATACTCACAGCTCATGGGTGCAGTTGGACGGCCGGTCCATGCGGTGCCCCTCCTTCAGCAGCTTGAAGAGCTCCTCAACAGGGATGCCCGGGTAGGGAGAGCCCCCCAGCGTGAAGATCTCCCACATCAGGATCCCAAAGGACCACCTGGGATCATGCATGGCAAAGTGTGGTCAGGACCATTCCCGGGCTAGAGGGCCCCCAGCTCACCCCACCGCACCCATGGGAGAAGGTGGGATCACTACTGGGGAAGACGTGCCCTGCTGCCACTGTCCCCATGGCATATCCCCATCCTACTCATGAAAACTCTCTGGTCTGTGCATAACCCCGTGGTGCTGCCTCATCCCACCCCCAAGAGCACCGTCCGCCCCATGGTCTCATCACTCACACATCGCTCTGGTGGGTGTAGACACGGTCAAAGAGGGCCTCTGGTGCCATCCACTTCACCGGCAGGCGACCCTGTGGGAGCAAAGCCCCTGCTCAGCCCTGGTGGGGGGTCCCTGTCTGCCCCCCACCCCTCTCCCAGGCCCTCCCACTCACGTTACTGGTTTTCTTGTAGTAGTCGATGTCATGGACATCTCTGGCCAAGCCGAAGTCAGCGATCTTCATCACGCTCTCTGCAGTGACCAGCACATTGCGGGCAGCCAGGTCACGGTGGATGCACTGCCAGAGAAGGGGAGCGTCACCCACAGCGGGGGTGAGATGGTGGCTCCAGCTCCGCATGTCCCCTCCCCACACCCAGAGCCACACAACCCCAGCACCACTGGTCCCCCAGCACCTATGCGGTAGTGGGGCCACCCTGCCACCAGTCTGGCTGCAGTTACAGGCACAGTGCTGTGGGGGGGACATCTAGGAGGGGGGTCAGGCTTTATCGCCCACATTTTTGAGTGGATACTGCCCCAAGCTTTGCTGGATGTGGCTGGGAGGTTCTGGACAGCCTGGGGGAAGGGGCTGGGCTCCCTCTCACCACTCAGAGAGGGGACAGTGGGAGGACACAGCTCCCCCATCCCCACCTTGTCTTCCCTGGGGCTGCGGCGAGCACAGGCAGCCCACGCAGGCCGTGCCAGCCCTACCCGTTTGGACTCCAGGTACTCCATGCCACGGGCCACCTGGTAGACGCAGGAGACCAGGTCCTTGAAGGAGAGCTGCTCCTCGGGCATCGCCGTGACGTCAAACGCATAGTCGGGTGTTGGGGGGCGGCGGGCACGCAGGTATTCGCGCAGGTTGCCCTTCGCAGCAAACTCCACGATGACGTACAGCGGCCCTGGGAAGGGCATCCACTCTGCTCATCCCCTGCCCTGCCCTGTCCCACCCCAGTGTCCCACCTGCCACTGTTCCAACAGCCACATCCGCTGCTTTGTGCCCGCACCCTGCCCAAGCCCTGCTGCACAGCCCCTCACCATCCTGCGTGCAAACCCCCAGGAGGTTGATGATGTTCTTGTGCTTGTCCATGAGCTTCATCATCTCCATCTCGGATATGAGGTCAGCCAGGTCCTTGTCGGTGGCGTTGTCTGGGGAAGGAGGGCTGTGTCACCGTGCTAGCTGGGGTGGCACTGCAGCCTGGCACTGATGCCACCTCTGTGCTGGCAGGGGCACCATTACCTTTCAACATTTTGACAGCCACAGTGACGGCTCTGTCTGGCCGGTCTCTGTCGATGCCGTAAGCCTCTGCCCGCACCACCTGGCCAAAGCAGCCTTCCCCCAGGGGCTTGCCCAGCACCAGCCTGGCAGGGACAGGCAGAATGAGGGACCACAGGGATGGCCCTACTCCCTGCCACCCCATGGCCAGACCCAGAGGGGCAGAGGTGGTGTGGCTGCCCCTCTCTGGTCCGAGCCCAGTCCCAGCGCCCCAGGGTATGGCAGTTCTGACATGTCCGCTGGTGGCCAGAGACCCCCCCACCCAGCACCCATGTGCTGCCATCCCTGGAGCAGCTGAGAGAAGCCCCCAGGCCCCGACCTGCCCCATGCGGCACCGTACTTGTCTCGGGGGAACTCCCACTTGGCGTCGAGGGGCAGGTCCAGCTCCATGACCCCAGCCAGCATCGGGGCACAGCTGGAGGAGAGACGGGTGACGCGCATCAGGGACGTGCTGGACTTCCCAGAGGAGCTGGAGTCCAGGGAGAACTGCAGAGAGAGCCCAGGAGACCTCAGCCATCCCTCCCCGTCCTCCAGGGCCAAACAGAGACCCAACGGTGCTGCAGAGA
>NW_010121236.1:5840-7423 GCF_000699245.1 Pterocles gutturalis
AAGACAGACCCAGGGCTGGCAGCAGGGTTAGGTGTGACAGGCACAGGTGGCACTGACAGAGCCAGTCAGCCACCAAGGTCCCCCTCCACCCCCAGGGCTCCAGCTCAGCACTCACCTGTCGGATGAGCGGGAATTTGGAAAGCTTGTGGACCGCCATGGGCTCCAGGGGCTGCTTGCTGGACTGCGTCTGCATGCGGCACAGCACCACGATGATGACGGCCATGGCCACGGCCAGCGAGCCCGACGTGTAAATGATGATATCCGTGTACTTGGTCTCGGGGGCTTCAGCTTCCCGCACCAGCTCCTCTTCTGGAAGGAGTGAATGAGCTGGCCTGAGCCATGGTCCCTGCGTGGTGGGGGTACCAGCTCCCATCCCAGGACCCCCACCCTCACCTGGCAGCACAGTGAGCCAGGCTGACTGGTAGGAGAGGCCGATGGAGTTCCCTGCCAGGCACGTGTACTCCCCAGCGTCCTCCATGGAGACGTTGCGCAGGTACAGCACCTCCACCTCTGAGCTGTTGATGTCTGCAGTCTGCCATGGACAGGGATCGATGGTCGGCATCCCACCTCCTCACGGGGGCTCTGTGCACCCCCCATCACCACTTTGGGGTGGGTGTGTGGGACCCAGCTGCTTCCAGCCCTTATTACCTTGAGCACTTGCACATAAGGGACCCCATCAGGACCGTAACTGCTGCCGTTCACCTCAATGTGCTTCAGCCACTGGATGTGGGGCTGGGCATCGCTGTAGACCTTGCAGAAGAACTCCACATCGCTGCCCACCAGGGCCGTGGTGTTGGCAGGCAGCCCAGCCTGCAAGATGGGCCTGTGCGGGGACCGCTCTGCGCAGAGGAGAGCGGAGCAGTGTCACCACAGGGACCCAGAGCGGGGGCTCCTTTCTCCCTCCCTCTCCACCCACCATGAAGCCATGGAGAGAGAACACTGCAACTTGAGCCTGGTCTCCATCCCCGCATTCTTTGGGTGCAAGGGACACATGGGCTGTGCCAGCGGAGAGGACACAAACAGAGGCTTCTCTGCCCCCTTCCCCATAACCCTGAACCCTCTTCCAGTTGTGGGGGGAGTGGGGAGCCAGGACCAGCACCATGCCGAGAAGCCCTCACCCAGTACATCCAGGAGGTAGCTGTAGTGGATGCTGCCGAACCTGTTCTCCACCAGGCAGGTGTAGTTGCCGCGGTCAGAGGGCACCACGCTCTCCATCACCAGGCTCCAGTGCTGGTGCCGGAGCTGCAGAGGGGGAGGTAAGGGGGCGAGATGTGATGGGGGAGCCAGACCCTGGGAGGGGAGGCTGGGGTGGAGGGACATGGCTCCTACCCGGATGCCCCCGATGCGGTGCTCCCCCCGGAACTCGCGCCCGTTCTTGAACCAGCGGATGCTGGGGCTGGGGCTGCCCGAGGCCGGGCAGCGGAACTTCACTGTGTTCCCCGCAGGGACTGCATACAGCTTCTTGTCCATCCGGTGTGGGTGCGTCCAGTAAGGTGCTGGGGAGACGTGGGATGTACAGTGGGAGGGGGCCAAGGGGCAGCACGGAGGCTGTGAGCAGGAGGCAGCAGTGCCCCACGCTCCTG
>NW_010121237.1:0-4943 GCF_000699245.1 Pterocles gutturalis
GGGGGGCTCAGCCGTGCATTCGGCGGCCCTGTGGGGCTGCTGATTCAGCACTTCTCTCTCTCTTTCTCTGTCTTTGTAGCTTGACATTTTTTTTCCCGAGGCTGGGAGGAGGAAGGGAGGTAAAGGGAAGGTAACACAAGTGCTGCTGCGCTGGAGGCTGTTTGAAGGGTGTCATCACATTTTGCTCTTTGGCAAAAAGAGAAAAAAGACCCTGGAAAAAATATTAAATACTCTCAAATTGGAAGCTTGGTTATGTTCCAGCAGGGTTTGTTTTTCAGTGTGTTCACCCTTTAGAGCCCCTCTCCTGAGCCCCACTCGCTGGCCTGCACTCCCCATGGCCCCTCTGCAGGACGCTTTTGCCTCCCTTGTCTGCGAGTTTCTGCTCCAGTGTGGTGTGAAGTGAGTGAGCTGGCTGTTGACTCACTGTTTGCCTCTTTTCTCTTCCTGCAAGGTCAGAGGTAATCCCTCTTTCTTTGGATACCCACCAGCCTTGGGGATGAGCAGAGAGCCGTGGGGTGTCTGGTCCCTGACCTGCTGCAGGTCTCACTGTGGTGGCCAAGGTGTCACCCCTCTGCTGCCTGCCCTGGGTCTCTGCTGGGCGTCAGCACACCCCCAGCAGAGCTGGCAGATCAAGGTGTGCATCCACACCTCAGCCTGGCATCTGACCTCAAGCCATCGCTAACACTCAGGTTGGCAGCAACCCGCAGAGCCAGGAGGAAGAGGCAGGTGTGGGCAGGAACGTCTCTGGCTGCCGCCAGGACTCTTGCTCACTCACCTGTGAGCATCGTCCCGGGAGAGCATCGCTCTGATGCCACACACGGTGGCTCCCAGCTGGCAGGTTTGAGGGAACCAGCTTCAGGCTGAGGGAGATGGCTGCAGGTTTGAGAGAAACTTTGGCCATCCTCAGGCGTTGGGGCTAACAGCTGAAGCACGCTGTGTGAGGTTAAACATTTCTGTACACTTGTTCATCTTTTAATCTCATATCTCTTTTGCTTGCAAAACCTCATTTTTTAGAATACAAAAGACTTGCATTTCTAATATAAAAAAGTATTGATGTGATTTATATTTAATTATCCTTTTTTTATAATGATTCAATTTTACTGCATATCTCAGTCTTGTGGACTAAGAAAGGCTTTTAAAACCGCGGAAGTTTAGTGTCCCGTGCCTTGTCTCTCAGCCAGCAGTAGACAGCCTTATCACAGCCTTATCAGCCTTATTCTGACCTTATTACCTCTACCAAACAAATTTTTGTCAGCTGTGAATTAGAGAAAGTCTGTAATTTGACCATAAAACCTGCTGAGGAGGAAGATATTTACTTAACTGTCAGATAATGCATGGGTGGAGGAAACAGGCGTTATTACTGTAGCTCGGTTACCAGTGGTGTCGTATGAAATGCTGTGTCCTGGCTACCAGTTACAGATCAAGATAACCGGTATTATTTACCTCTCTAGAACAGGAAAAGCATTGTTGGAAATCCTGAAACATTACATGCCATTAATTTCTGGAATGAGCCATCTGAACACATTGTGTTTGGACTCTTTTGGGAAATAAGCAGGCCCTGTGTAAACACAGGTTGCTACCAAAGGGCATTTTACCCGAGTAACGATTGTAAACTAATCCAATTAGATTGGACTCCAGTTGTGAGAAGCTGCAGCTGGCAGAAGCCCTGCACCTTTCCACCTTCTCCTGCAGCAGGGATGACTGGCCGTTCAAGCGGGACAGTTTTCTTTGGCCTAGGGGTATTCATTTTGATGGAAACATGATGAAGTTTTTTAGTTTGGTATGAAAATAGCAGCTAGTGGCTTGATTCACTGTAGCTCGTGTTTTGATATAAGGATGTCTTTCGTGGGACTACTCTCCCAAACTTCCAAGCTTCTCATCCACACGTGCAGAAGTGGGGCACGGGGTGAAAGCTGAAATGAGGAGTGCGGTACCTTCTTTAAACCTGCCTGTGTGTCCTGTCTAGCTTCTGCATCTGCCTCCTACATCCTGACCACAACCAGGGAACAGCGCAGGAGGTTTCTGTCCCCGGCGCTGGTCAGCATCTCCTGGCTTTAAGTGACTCTGCTGAACCCCTGAAGGCCCAGCCTCTGCATCAACTGCTCTCCTAACGGTAGCTGACAGCACTAATCTGCATTACGTGGGATTAAATGGGCACAGTAATTAACTTGCATAAGCGCTTTAGCAACTTTTGCCCTTTGAACCGCAGTGTGTCCTGTGTGTCGCGGTGCCCAGCCTCAGTACGGGGGGGGACAGCATGGTGGCAAGCTGGGGAGAAGAAAACAAAGTGGAAATTTCAGCCACAAATAGTGAGAGGGAGAGAGAAAGCACACACAGACAAGCCGAAGTAGCCGTTGTCCATTTTTGAGGAATCAAGGTATGGTGAATATTTGACAGGTGTGTTGGAAAGGCAGCGTGGGCACTGGTATCCGCAGCTCTCACTGAATCCAAACAGCTACGGAAGAAATGGCTCCGTTTCCAGTCCTGTGTTAAATGTTATTATCCAGGTCAGAAGTGAAGCTGTACCTAGGAATTCACTCCTTCAGTTTTGTAGTGTTTACTCATCACACATCACACCTTTAACTAATTCTTACTGCTCTGCTTGGGAGACTCAGTTCAAATATGCACCCCTAAGCTGAACTGAAATGTAGATGTGTCAATAATTTCTCCTCACAGCTCTCCTCAGGTTCTGGATTCTGCTCAGTGACCAAGCATCTGCAGCCTTTAAGTCATCCACCCCAAGCAGCGCTACAGAAATAAGTCCAAAGCAATGTGTCCTTTCACTGGCATGTGGCAACTCTTCACTGTATCTGATGCAGCTAATTCAGATCTGCTTTGAATCAGACAAACAGCAGAGAAGGCTTTCTTTGAAAACATACGGTGCCGGGGAAAGGTCCTGAAGGAAAACTTGAAATTTTGTTCCCCCAGCAGATAGTGTGTTATCCGGGGTCCTACCTGTGCAGCTTGTTTCAGTGTTACACCAGGCAAAAAGTCGCCAGCCGGTCAGCTGAAATTTGCAGGGCTTGAGCAAAAAGGGGTGATGCAGTCTGCCTCGCAGGGCACGTGGGTTTCTTGTTTGTTTGGCTTTCAGACTCGGGGTGCTCTTGCAAGCCCTGCAGGAAGGTGTTCTCAGGATCTTTTTGCCTTTCAGGAAGTGTTTTCTTTGGAGACTGGACATTTCAGAGCAAAGCACTTGAAGTTTTCTCATCATCAGACAGTCCCAAACAACTCCAGATGTCTTAGGCACCTTTGAGAATAAGCGCGCTGCTGAAGTAGACAGAAACCTGAGGTGTGATGGACTTGAGCGCTATGCCACAAACCCTGTGGGAATGAAGCACTTCAGAGAGTCCCAAGTCAGCCTTAAAAACTCATAGTAACCTTGGGAGAAGTTACTCGTGGATAATCAGCTCAAGAGGATTCCAGTTACAGGTACTGATAGAATCATAGAATCATAGAATCATTAAGGTTGGAAAAGACCTCGAGGATCATCAAGTCCAACCCAACACCACCTAACTCACTAAACCATGTCCCTAAGCACCACATCTACACATTTCTTGAACACCTCCAGGGATGGTGACTCAACCACCTCCCTGGGTAGCCTGTTAATGGCTGTTGATGGTGCAACAGCTTCCCTCAAGTGTTTAAAACCAAATTCAAACAGAAAAATTGATCTTCTGCTGGCTTCTAGTCCTCTTAACCAGGTAAAAGTGGGTCTGCTCCAGCAGTTTGAATGTGGTCCAGAAGTCAGGAGAGCTGGTCAGCAAACAGGGAATGGGTTCACAAGGGGATGAGCATTTTCTCATAAACAAATCAGAGTTCATTAATGGATTGCCTTGGGATTCAGACCCAGTCCTCGTCCTCTGCGCCTCAGTTTACCTCTTTGGCCACAGAATCATTACTGCTTCCCAGGCATCTGCTGCTGCAAACTGCTGCAAGTGTCACTCAATACCAAAACCTGCTGGTGCTTGCTGGGGTCACAGGCTGCTCCCCCTGCGGCACCTGGGACCCCCCTTCTAATAACCAACCTGTACACAGACTGGTGTAAAAAGTAGCAGAGAATAAGGTATTTTAGTGGCTTGATCCCAGTAAATGCTGAATTTCCTTGTCTCTCAAAATCCAGTGCTGAAAACCTGACCCTTGCTGCAAGGTGTGGAGCCTTACCAAGAGCATCCTGAGAAGCTCGTCTCCCACTGAAGAGAACCACCGTGGGTGTGAAAAGCTCTGATCCTTATCTCGGTCTGGACACGCTGTCAGTGGGGTAAAACCAGTAAGTGCCAAGTCACCAACTTGGCTCTTTTTTAAGCATAAAAGTTTACCTTCATAAAAAAGACCATTCCTAGATTCCTCCTTTAGACAATAATTTTTGTTTTAAAAACTGTTTTAAACTCCATAATGGATCTTTTCCATAACAGATGGGAAGATGAAACTGACATGTTATTTGTAGTGAAACCATTAGTAAAAAGCAAAGTATGTAAGACAATGATCTGCATTTGAAAGAACAAACCTAGAAGTATGAATGTAACAAAATAACTTTGAAGTTCGACTAATTGCTTTACAGACTGGAATCCTAAACCCCATGTCTTGTTTCTACAAGAGTCTCTTCACCTGACTTTGTATGATGATAGCCTCGCACTCTAACCCTTTGGGAAAAAGGTTACTGATTTGGGTACCTGCAGGGAAATCCCCAGTTTTAAAAATGCTTCTTAGACAATTTGTCTACAGTCCTTTACAGTGGCACTGGATATTAATGCTGTCGTGCTTCATATTTATATGGCATTACTATCAACTCTGCTAACGTTCTATGTGATGTGTCCTTTTCAGTACTGGAAGGATATTCTTCTAACATTGCTTGACTATATTGCTATGTTTGCTATGTAGGATTTCACAGCACAAGATGGTCGGAACTGGTAAGAACAGAGAAGAGCAGGGAATTGGCTCTTTCC
>NW_010121237.1:4974-19514 GCF_000699245.1 Pterocles gutturalis
CACGTGCTGTTACAGGTTTTGCAAAGTTGCAGCAAAAGAAATCTGGTTCTGCTTCCAGTGAAGGTTCGTACTGTGGCACCCTGGTGGCACCTTCTGAAGTAAATGCAACTTCTTTGCTTAAGGCAGAGGGGTATTTGTAAAAGGGCATAATTCTGGCTGTGTGCTGAGATTTAAGATGCTGCTCAAAGGCAAGGTGGTAGGGTATGAAGTTCTCAGCTTCGTTCACAATTCCTGTTCAGCTTGATGCGGCTCCTGAGCCCATCCACGCGACGGGAAGGCTGCTCTGCCCCACGGCAGCTGAGAAGCAGCCAGGCACAGCCTCCCCAGCCTGGCCCGTCTACACAGGCATCCAGATGGCACTTGCCATGGTGGTGTCCCCCGGAGTCACCTGCTGCTCACAGTCACGGGTGGAGGGAGAACAGGGCTGCGCCAGGCACTGCCATCAGTGGGCAGTGGTCACAACAGGTTACAGAGCCTGGTTGGCTTTACTCAATCTGTCAGAAGGCAAAACCAGTTGTCATCAGGGCGTGCAGATGGACAGCTGTGTTTTTAATCGCTTGCATTAAAAAAAATAAATACGGAAATGAATTGGGGTGTAAGGTACAACTGTCCCCAGCCTTGGCCACCTGCCGGCCCGTTCCCTCGCCAGCCCTGACCGCACAGGGGCTTTGGTTCCTTCTCTGTTTTCAGCTGTAGCCTCGATTGCACGTGAAAGCTGTGCTCCTGGCCACTGCCCAGAGTTGTAACCCAGTTGCCAGAACTTATTAAAACCCCACCAGCCGACCCTCGGTATTATTTATTCTTTTCTCTGATCAAAAACGGCACAGAGGTATATTTTCAATGCACCAAGATTGACATTTGATGTAACGCCAATGCTGCTATGGTTTTTTGTTATTACGTGGGATAAGTTTTCAATTAAATTTTCAACAGAAAAATAACTTTCTGTTGTGTGTTCACTGGCAGTACATTTTAACTTATCAGCTATTGAAATAAGTGGTATTATTAGAGGAGCAGGCTGAGCTTAACATGATTTCTCTACAGCACAGTAATCTAGATCTCCTATTGTAATAATCTAGAAACATTTTAAATAAAGAGAATTAGAACATAATGTCCAGGTCCTGTTAATGTTTGAAAAGGGCTTTGCAGCCACCCTTAGGCTAGAGGCTCACAACAAAGGAGCTACCATGGATGGGAGATGTAAAAAGTTAATTAATGAGTAAATAAGTAGTTCCACATATGTGTACATGTGTGTGCATGTATGCAATAAAATGAAAGAATTTTATGCAGCTAATTTCCATTCCTAATAGCTCTTAGAAATTTTGAATGATGCCTTTTCTTTTCATGAGCTTTCTTAGTTCTCTTGTAAAGCACCTGAAGGCTAACTCACTGGTGTATAAAGCAATCTGAGGGTTGCCATTGCTCCACTACAGCCCAGAACAAATTAATACTGAAGGGAATGGTTTTGTGTTTTAAATGTGCATTAGTTCCATCAGTGTTTAACCATCAGTCCTAGGTTTGTTCCACCCTTTTATACAAAGGGCATACCTGGATTCTCAAAAACATTGTGCTTCTTAGTACAGCAATACTGATAAAATTAAGTAAAATATTTTAAAATTTATATACACACAATTCATCTGGATTTCTGTTCTGGACAGATTCTTCTAAAGTTCTCTGATTCATCATCAATTTAAAAAAAATATAGCAACTAAAGAAACAAGAAAAAAGAACTAGAGAGGAGTCTGGTCTGGAGTTTTTAAGTTTGAAGAATGCGAATCTGGAACCTGACTTCATGGCCCAAGCCCACATGTAGCTGAATGCGGTGACCCAGCACTGTGATTTCAGCTGCTTTCAGATCATTCCCCTCCAATAAAAGCAAATGAATGAAGATTGACCAAATTAATTCAATTATGCTAAATTGAAGGCTTAATTATATGCAACGGAAGGCAATGACAGTCTGGGGCTGTGACGGCAGGTCGCTGGTATTCTCACTGCTCACCTGTTGCTCATGCCTCTCCCCCAGGGGGAAGCTCCAGTTGGTTCATTTCCTAAACTGAGTAATTTCCGAATTCTGGCCGCAAAGACGGACGTAGGCAGAGTGAGCAGCAGGAGCTGAGGGGTTAACCCGGGCTGAAAGCACAGCGGCAGAGAAGGGGCTCTGGGCTTGTGGAGGAGATGCTCCATGCAGCTGCAGCCTCAGCCGTGGGCTGGTGAAGGCGCAGGGAAACTGAGGAGCAACATCATGGATGTCAAGAAGATGTGAGTGTCAGCCCTGGATCCGCACCTGCCTGGACTCCCGAGGTATTTGGGTAGAGGGTGAAGTCTTCACCCAACTGGTGTCAATAGAAATGCTCTGACTTGTGGGGAAAGGTGATTTACCCACACTTTTTATAATTCAGGCATGAGAAAGGAAGGGCCTGGCTTCACTCTTTGGAGCTGACCATCACTGATGGTGGTATCTCCAGTATAACATTTGGGAGCCTTGGTTTGGTGCTTAGCCATCCAGCCCAGCAAGAGGTTTCCCGAGCTGGGCCTGGCAAAAATAAAGATGTTGGGATTTGGTTGTTAGCAAATACAATGCGTCTTTTTGTTTTGGTATGTAAATCTTTTTATTTAATGGGCAATAATACTATATAGGTGACCTAGTGATGGATTAAAGAAACCCCATGACATAGCTTCATATTAAAAACCCATAGATGTGTTAAGAGCAGTTTGGTTTCGTTTGGTTTTCCTCATTGCAAGCCTCTTCATATTTCTAAGACCTTGTCTGCAATGGGCTTTTAGCCTCTGTTTGGCTTATAGGAGTGCAGCTGATCAAACTGCTGGGGCAGATATGCTGAGACTAAATACCCAATGGCTGGAGCAGCAAATACCCACTGAAAATGCAGGGTACAGACAGCGAGGAGGGGGCTGAGCGTGCACGGGGCAGACTGTGAAGTGTGAAGAGTCCTGGTGATAGTTGTTGTTGTGTTTGTTTATTTTTGCCCAGGGGATGATCTAGAGAGCAGGCAAATAACTAGCACCAGAAAGCAAGGTGGTGTCAGGCAGGTGGCACCAGAACTGGTGCAGTCACCCACCCTCCTTCAGGCAAGGATGTCCGTCATTAGCTCACGGTTTGAAGTGAGCTGCTGTGCCTCCTGGCTGGTACCCGGCGATGCACACAGGCACACGGGGCACGTCACCCTCCCAGGTATTCACCCACATACCTACGGCCAGCTGTGAATTCCGGCCAGCTGTGAATTCCTCAGTTGAGCAGGAGCCAACGCCCACCCGAGCCAACAGGAGGCTGGCTCGAGTGAGAGGGATCTCGTTTTGCTTTTTAGTTGCCGAGTATTGCATCTCATTGAACCCGCTGCAGCGGAGAAAGGCTGGGAATTCCTTGTTCAGATGTGACAAAATAACTGGCTGTGGGGAGCAGCAGAGCCTCCATGGATCCCAGTGACCAGTGTCCTCCCACCAACACCAGCTGCTGGTCCCAGAATTACCACTGGGAATGATGTGACAGGCCCACTATCCCATCTTTTCCGTCACCCATTGCAGGACTGAATGAAAACCCACAGCAAGAGCTGCTCTGAGCCACCACGAGCTGGAGAGCCAGGCTTGGTGTGTGACTCCCTCCCCGTCTTGTTTCGGCACAAGCAGCCAGGCACCGGTTAGTGAGCTGAGGGGCAGGGAGTGCAGCCGCGGAGATGTGGTCAGTAACCTGTCATGAAGAGGGGCTATTACCCCAATTAGTGCTGACAAGATGGGATACGGACGTGCAAGTTTCCCATTGTGTTTAAGATCTATCCATCTTTCTGTGGATAACCGCTTGTTTGTCAGTTCAGGACATTCATAACTAGCTCTTACTGTCACATTTTGAAATTTTAGCTCATGATGGAAAAATAAAAAGCACGTAGGGGGAGATGTCACTACAAGCAAGCGATGAATGCTGGCACTGTCAGCATTTTGCATGGCGTGAACACATCTCCACGCACTCAAGAGCTAGTAATCTATATCCTTGTTACTCATCATCATGTGTCTAACCATAACTATGTTTTTAGTTACATGGCAGCAGAAGTATGCACGTTGTTTTTCAGGTATGAAAAGGCCTTTTCCTTGTGGCTGGAGTCTCCTACACTCATTTGCCAGCCTCTAAACTTTGATCCTAGTCTAGTGCAACTGCTGTGAGAGCAAGGTCTATGTTGTACGTACTGCAACAAGTGATGAAGAAAAAAAGGCAAAGGGGATGGAGAGCGGGGCTTACAGCGGTCGGAGCGTGTGTGTTCTGTCCTGGGAACAGCCTGCTCCAGATAAAGCTGTACATCAGGACTACAGTTCTTGCAGGAAGGGAAAAATCAGAATTTTCAAGGGACCCAAAAATTTAGTTCAACAGGAGGATGACCTGTGTGTCGGCGTCTCCTTCCCAGACCCCAGTTTGGCTGTGCTCTTTTAAAAGAGCTGTCACTGAAATCCAACACCTTCTTCTTGAAAGGCCAGTGGCAGCTCTCTCCGCTGCGCTTTCCGACGGTGAAAGGCCAGTGGCAGCTCCCCTGCCTGCGCTTCCAGCTGGGCACAGCCGGGCTGCTCTGCAGCTGGTACTTCAGACGTGACTTCTGTGGGACTTATGTTGGCCAATTTCCATTGTATCATAGCATACATGTATTTCCTAAATCAAGGACTGGGTTCTATAGGCAAGAATTGTATCTCAAAAACCACATTGTAAGCCTAAATTTTTTTAAAAAGTCTTTACTTGCACCACAGAAAATCTAAAAAATGTTACTGGCAAATCTAAGATTGCATCCTTTGCACTTTGCATTCAGAACCTGTCAAGATTTCAGGCTTTATTTATACAAGTACTGATGTCTTATTTTCTGGGGTTTTTAGATGAAGACTGTTTTCTTTTCTACTTGACTCTGGTAAATGAAACATAGGGAAATCACAGGTTCCCTCAAGGCTGACTGTGAGGGCTAGAAGCGCTTTGGGAGCAGTGCTTCTCAGCAGGTTGGGAGATCACTTCATGCCTTAGGATTAAGAGCGTGGCTATTTAGTATTCCTGCAGGCAAAGGGTATTACTAATATAATATCAAACTAATATCATCGTAAGGATGATAGGGTGCAATCTGTCCCACACTGCATAATCCTTTGTGTATTTGCAGAATAGTAATAATCAGCTTCAAAATCAAACTGCAGGCTGGACTTTTTCTTGCTTAAGAAAAATAAGGAGGTAATAAGGAGAGTTTAAAGATTTTAAAGTAAGATTCTTAATAGATATTAGTTCTCAATGCTTTGTATCATGCTTTCTTTGTCTTGGCAGAAGCAAAGCAAATGACACCTAATGACAGTTCTTCTAGCTTATTATATCGTAAAGGCATCCAGATTGCACACACTGATTAGATATTCCACAATATGCTTTCAGTAACTACATTCGCTATTCACTATTACATTTACATCACTATTAATTGCAGTATCACCAGAGTAGTCTAGTTGTCTATTACAGACTTAAAATCTTGCAAAAAAGTGCTCTAATTTATTCTAAGAATACTGTACACTAAACCTGCCCTACATGCAGACATTCCCAACACATGAGCATACTGCAAAACGATTGCTGTTATTATTTTAACAGAAAAGAAATAGAACTTCAAGTGTATAATGACTTAATATCTACCAGGACCAAGATTTTACATCTATGCATAATTTCAAGGCATTTATAAAATTATTTAGGCCTCCAGAAAGCACAGTTCATTTCTACTTGTTTACATAAGACGCAACTATTGCCAAACCTTTCCATGGGAAACACCAATACCTTGCTACAAGCAAAAATAATGCTGCTGCCTGTGTTAATGTCCTGTTCTGGAGGAGAAGGGAGCTGACTCAGAACATGCAATTGAGCTCTCAGGACTGTCAGGAGCAAAACAGGTTATGTGAGAACATGACCTTGGTAAGCTGTGCTAATGAGTATGATTTAAAATTCCAGACTTTTGTCTCAACTACAGAAATAGGTGAGGCAAAATGCCTTTACAAACAATCCAAATAACACCAAACAAGGTGCAGACACAGTTTAAGAATTTTACAGTGAGTAACTAGGTGATCACTAGCTGAAGTATGGCCATTTTTTCCCAAGCTGGCATAAGCATGAAAGCTTAATATATGATAAACATGTATTTTTTTGTTTATAGGTCTCTGTGGATACCTGTGCTATCGTGTTGTTGGCTACCAGCTGCCTTGCGCAAGAGCTCACTGGTCCTTGTCTGCACCGAGGACTGGGCATACTGTGTCCTTCCCATGCTTAACTGGCTAGCAAAAACCAGCCCAAAATGTATTTTGTGAGTTGTAGTTTGAGAGGATAAATTCATGTTTGTTCTCTTCTTGCCAAAGGTAATGGATGTTCGGATGGGATTAGAAATTTTTGGCACAGGCTGTCTCCAGAAAGGTCCAGCATGCAGCGTTCAGGAGGAAATACCGCTCATGGTTAAGCTGGATCACCCTTTCAGGACTTAATACGTCTTTGAATGGTGATGTTCTACTGCGAATGTAATAAGAGTTTTGGTCTCCTGAGGGAAAGATTTAGGGGAACAATCCCTTAACAATATTCACTGCACATCCAAAGTATTTATTGTTTTTATAGACATTTGCATATATTCTACTTTAATTTCTTAGAAACGCTCATGTCTTAGAAATATGAGAGGACAGAAGAGGAGCAACATGCAGTGTTTTGAATAAATGATCCGTTAGCTGATGAAGGAAACATTTTGCAGTGATACAGATCATGGTATGCAAATATCCTCTTTATGCACTGTTAAGCAAGCCTGGCTATAGTCTTCCTCACGCATGAACTGTCTTCCTTAATCTTAATCCTTCTAATCCTTAGACCTTTCCTGTGTGAGGTGAGGATGAATGCTCCATGTGCTCCCCAGATATCACTGGCCTATTTTCCCTAAACCCAGACCACCCTATCTCTGACCTCAGAGTGCTGGATCACTTTAATCATCAAAGAGATCACACTGTCTTCAGTTATTGTAGATTTCCTTCAGAATAATGCCAAAATGTAGGAGGCTTACAAAATCATACTTTCGTTATTGCACCTTCAGGTATGAATTCTTGAATGAGACCTTTCTCTTAAATCCTCATGCCTTTATGCTCTGCATATTTTCCTTTTATTCTCTGTATATCTTCTGATTTTACTTGTCACTGTGAGTGCTCAGTTCTATATGCTTTCTAATGCTTTTGATATGTTTTCTAATATGGTTTTATTGTATAGAATGGAATGTTAGTATATGTAAGTATATTAGTATTTGGTTTAGGATTTATTTGGTTTTAACCAGTCATCCCTTTCTCTAGTATTGCAGTGGGATAGCCTTAAAATGTATTGAATTTTGCAATTACTCTTTGTTAAGCATATAGAACCTAGCTGCTAGAGCAGTTTTGTTTCATTGCCTGCTGTTTCTGATACCAAATTTTCAATGACTAAGTAATTGCTGTGAAGCAAAGAAGTATGTCCATCAGTCAAAACCTAAATAAACCTCCTCTTACCACTACCGAGGAGTAACTTGAAGACCAAAGGGTCCCTTAAGCAGCAGGCTGTATGGATTGTCTGATGCGATCAGTAAGGAACACTGTAAATGTACAATTGAGCAGATGTGACATTCTGCTCAGCATTGCCCAGAAGAACCCATGAACATACAAGTCCCTGAATAATCCCTGGGTTTACACATGTAAAAATGTCTTAAATGAGGCTTTAAGGAAATAGTTAATGTTTTTTTCCCCTCCCATCCTCTAGCAGCATGTCTCAGGTCTGGTACTCTGCTGCTGCATAGCTCCAGCATCCCCAGAGCACTCTGCAGATGGACAAACTGCACTAGATGCAACAAACCATGGCCTTGCAGGTGCCAAGAAGCAGATCAGCTTGACCTGCAAAACTGGGCACCTCTGCTATATCCCTGACTGTCTGAAGGGTTCGCTGCTTCAGCTTAGTGAAATCAGTGGGATGGCTTCCTTTCCATCTCTCTGGCAGGGGGAAAGGAGTTGCTCCCTCCTATACAAAGCACACTTGAAAGCCATTCTTTTGAAATTTCACTATTTTATTGAGGCATTGCTGTACGCTGCTACAAAGGAAATCCAAGTGTGTTCAATGAACTGATTTTTTGAGGACTAAATTTCATGGGTATTAAAATGATTGATCTGTTATGCTAAACCAAAATCAGATGCAGGTGTTAGAATTCAAACAGCCCCAGATTAAAACTCAATTTCATGTATGAATTCATAATGCAATTTGAATAACCAGGCTCTGACTGTATTGATCAACAGCACCCTGGCGACTGAGAGGCACAAAACGCTTGATTTTTACACACTGGACCTGGGTCTTATTGCAATAGCCTTCCTTTTTGTAATATTACTATACTTTTGGTCCTTACATATCACAAGATAGCCAGCACAACTGTTTGTATATAGAAGCTGCCTTTTGTTTTCTTCCAGGAATAACTTCTCTATAGTTCTTCATCTTCTGATGAACCCACACTGTATGCATTCATTGCTTGAGCGATTTCACAGCTTTCTTCAGAGCTTAGGCAGGACTCTCAGTCCTTTCACTCCTACCTTTATAATTCTGTATTAATTTCCAGTATGCCCAAGTTCAGTACAAATTAATTGAGTACTTTTATACTTAGTCACAACTTTGTGTCTGAAATTTGGTCTGCTCTGAAGCATCTTTGTTATTTATCTCTACCCTAATATCCTAAAGAAAGAAAATACATTTGTTCACCCTCTTTCTGCTTCTCAGCTTGGAGCTGTTCTTGTTGGTTAGGATTCTCAAATTTAAGCATTGGAAGTAATGTTATACAAATATGATGGGGTAGTAGTAACTTATTTTGTTAAATTGTTAAATAGCCTTAGAATCACCAAATCACAGAATGGTTTGGGTTGGAAGGGACCTTTAAAGATCATCGAGTTCCACCCCCCCTGCCATGCCCCCTTCCACTAGACCAGGTTGCTCCAATAGCCTTGGACCCTTTCAAGACAAAAAAGTGTACTGCAAAAGTGAGGGAGAAGGTCCACCATGGACGTGGGCTGCACAGGAGACGGGTAGATGGGGGACCTTTTCCCAGAACACCTCTCAGGCATGTTCAGGCTCCTATTTAATTCATGGTGTTTCCCAAGCTGCCAAATGCTCAGCGGTTTACCTCAATTTTCTCAATAACCCCAAACACCTGACTTGCACAAGAGGCCAAATTTAAGCTTCTGTTTTGGAAACCCTTGGCCACGTTTGTTTCCTGGTTAAGTCTTAGACTGTAAATTGGTTTTGTTTTATGAAAACAATGCACAATAGTTGACTAAAAAAACCCCATTAAATAAAAGCAAAATATGAGAAGCTGTTGCAGCGTTCACCTGCTGCAGCAGGAAAGTGCTCTTGGATTGTTTTAGCCACTCACTGTCTCATGACAGGGTTTAGAGCTGCTGGCTCCATCTGTAGCAGTACTTCTGTACTGTGGTTGTTTATTTAGAATTGCAGAAGAGAGCAGGTCTGTCTCGAGAAGTGGCTTTTTTCCTTCTTCCTTATCAAATATCAGGTGGACACAGGGTAATCCAGACAAACGTGGTCTTACTATGGTGGTCTAAAAAGCAAAAGGGCTGTGTGGCCTATGCTGCTTAAGTGAAGAAGCAACCTTAGATGTGTGCAGTGCCCAGGAGAGCCGTGGCTGGGAGGGTGTCGGTGCCGGGGCTGCAGCACGCCAGAGCCGCCGTGGCCGTGGGGCAGAGCTGGGGTGCAGTGGGGTGCTGGGGTGCCCAGCCTGGGTGACCGCTGGGCTACAAGCAGCATGGGGGATGGCATGCCCAGGCTTGGATATGGGCTGGGGTGGTTTGGTGGTCTGTCTGGTGATTAAATTGTGTTGTAAGACACTGGTCACTCAGGACACGGCTGTCTCTGGAGCCCATAAGGATCACCCCTTTCCTGCAGCTCCAGTCACTGTTCATTGTTTGATGCTTTTGATTCCTCTTGGCTGCCTTTGATTCTGTTAGCTCCACTGTGACGTTTCCCTGGCCTGGAAAATGATAGGCAGATTTTGAGCAAACAAGTTCAAGAGCAGAAATAAATTCTATTTTTAATCCTGCCCCTGATTTTCCGCGGGCGACACGATTTCTCATAGCGTGGCGGTTCCAGGGTGTGGCGGTGTTGCAGAGCGTGCCTTGCAGCTTCTTTTACAGATCCTAACCCACTTACGTGCTTTCCTCTAGTTGGAAATTTCAGTTTTGGGGGGTTATCATACTGTTAATACCTAAATGGCACTCTGATTTATCACAGCAGGTTGGCAATATACCTGTGGTGTGAGAAAATACAAGAGAGGAATTTAAAGAAGTACTTAAGCATTAAGAAAGCTGAACTGTGCCAAGTGGTGATAGATTTTACTCTGTACCCTTGGTCACCTTATTATTAACGTCATCAATCTCTCTCTGTGAAAAGCGGCTCTTGGCATGCCCGTTTTACCAAATGTTCTACTAAATAATTAATCATTTGGGGCATGTTGCTAGAGTTTTCTGCTTTCCAATTTAATCTTAGCAACTTACTCATTTTTTCCTTTATTTGGAAACAAAAAGCTTCACGGATAAAAATGAGTCAAATGTACTGATCTGTACATGGAGACTATTCAGCATTGAAACAGCATGCTGCTTGCTCTAGAAATGTTTTTCCATCTTTCAAAACAACCCCCCAAAATTAACCGTTCTGGGAATGATCATTTTGGGAACACAAGCTGTTTCTGCTGCCAGCACCCGCATCCCAGCTGGCTCTCCCTGCCCTTCAGTATTAGCTCAGCCCCCTTTACATTTTTAGAGGGCATTCAAAATGCCACACTACCAGGATATCTTTAGAAACAGAACATTATAATGCCAGTTTGATTGTTTAATTAAAAATGTGAGTCCCTTTGTTGGACTGGTTATTGTCTGTAGCTAAAACAAAATCAATCCTAAGCAAACTGTTTAAAAATATTATATTCTTTTTAGCTGAAATTAATTTAATTTAGAGAAATACTGTATTAATTTGTAGCGTTCAATTATTTAATGAGTCATGGAGAAAGTTTGCTAATTATAGAGTCATTTATTTTTCACAAGTTTGAAGGCGTACAATGAAATATTTTCTATCTAGACCGCAAGCTTTGTCCTACCCAAGCCCTTCTTTAATTCTCTGTTTCACATAAGTCAATTTGATTTTAGTTTAACCACACGTACCTTCTTGAAGTACTTGATTTTGTTTGTGTCCCTCCAGGGATTTTTAGCTAAAAGCTCTCACATCTGTTGTATCGGTGACACTGTTGGTTTTCTTCCCCCTCTGTTTTCTTCCTGAGTATCAGCAGGCAGCAGCCTGCTCATCAAAGATTAATGCCAACCCGCCACATGTAGTTACCCATTCATAAGCTCTCCTCTTTCAGCGTGGCTCATAGTTTTGTTTTTGTTAATTCCCACTGGATATTAGTTAGAATTGGCCAAATATAACATTGGCTTTCTGTTCTCTTTCATGAGTCGGTTGACTTCCAAATCAGTATTTTCATAAGATCACTTGCAATCTTCCCTGCTATTTACTACTTGCTATTCATTCCCTGTTGCTGATCAAAACATATGGCAGTGGGTTTTTTTTTTTTCCCTTTCCTGGATGCTTGAAACTTTTTAAAAGGGAAAGTGAGAATAGTTAATGAGCTTTTCCTTCTAGAAAATAAATAAAAAAAAAACAAACAAGCATTTGTGAATACATGAATGTACTTAGTAGGAGCCGTTAATGTTTTCACAAATACTCCTTCTCTGCCTGAATGCTCTAGGGTAATACAAGAACTTCTTTCCTGCCTTCAATTGTGCTATTGTGCCTTTTTATTTAAAATATAAATCAGCTGCTATTTTAACTTGTCATTTCCTATCATTGTGCATAGCTTGCACAGGAAGGGTCACTGTCTCCCACAGTCACTAGTGTATGTATCTTGTGCAGTTTAAGTTTCCAGTTATAAACATAGGTTATCAATCATTTCATAAGTGACAACTGTGTCTACTGTAAATCCCCAAATTCTTTGGTTTCCTTATGGGATACTCAGCATAGACTCATACAAGAGAAGTGTTGCAGTGTAAATGCCACATCACACCAGTATCTTCCAAAGCCCTGCTCTGTAAAAAACTACATTTAAGCAAAAAGATGTGGTAAAATCCCTGATATCAAGAAAAGCTTTGCCTATGCTATATGTAAATATCAGGAATCTATAAAGAAGTTCCAGAAAATACTGAATACGTGTAGGATTGTGTTTGGATCAGTATGTTGTTGTTTGTGTATACATGTATATATTTTTAAACCTTAGGTTTCTCTAAATTTTAAGTTGTTTAATCAGTGTGGACTGCAGATGATGTTTCACCTCTGATGCTGAGCTGAATTAGGAGCCTTAAGGATTGCCAGGGACCCGGCTATCCAGCCTGGAGTGCCATCTCCAGCAGCCACCAGCACCAGGTGGTACAGGAGGAAGTTTAAGAGATGCCATTGTAGACCAAAGGATTGGACACAGTTTAGTCTTTTTAATCATAGCTCCTTAGAAATGGGTTTAAACACTAATGAATTAAAGCTTCAAAACCTGTTAGGATTTACCAGTTAGCTCTCAGTGTTTTTGTTGTTATTTGAATGGCTTACTCCTATCTAAATCATCTTAAGATATCGAATGCACGGGACAGCTTGTTGGGACATAACAAAGGCTCTGTGATGAGTACCTGACACGTGGCCCTGCACACCAGGAGATCCTGGTGAGCTTGGATGGTCGGTATTTGCAGGGCAATGGAAGTACTTCAGCTACTTTGGTGTCTGTAACAACTTGCAAGCTCCTCAGTGCCAGCCATGGAGTACTGGGTTGGATAATATTCCAGGCAAAGGCAGTAAGAACTGGGGGCCATGACCACCACAGGCCTTACAATTTTTCAAAAAACATCTTGCTGGGGTGGTGTGTTATCATGAACTCCTCATTTACCCTGAAGGCTATTAGGGATACAGCCAATAGCTGTGTCTGTTTGGAATAAATATACCTAGTCACACAGTTAGCTTTTGAAATTTTAATAGCTCAAAAGTTCAGGCAAACTTAAAACATGCACATTGGTGCACCCTGTAATAAAGGCAGGGCTAAAATACAAAGTTTACATCAAATCCATATTTGGAGTTAAAGTTTCTTTGGAATCCCCTGCTCATAAAACTTGATAGTGTTCAGATCTATCAGTTTAATAAGGGTCACATTTAATTTCAAGTTGTGGGTTCTGTGCATTTCTCAAAGTGAGGCTTTTCCCAAGGTATTTTACTGCTCAGGCACTGGTGATTGCCTGGGAGCCAGCAAGAACAGGGAGCTCAACACGAGATGCGTTGTCCAGTGCTTTATCTCCCATCTTCCTTTATGCAGAATTGCTTTTAGTTTTATGCTGAACCTTCCTTGCCTTGAACGGAATGTGAAAGATTTCATGAGACAAATCTAGGACTCCTTTCCTTGTGCTAACATTCCTATTGTATTTGATAAGTTTGGTCTGTCTCTACCGATGTAAGTGAATCCTTTGGCAGAAAGCCACCTGCATTCCCTGTTGCAGAAATGCCCACATTTTCCACCTTTGAAAAATTAGTTTCTTCTCCTTCCAAGTCTGTTTATCCTCTTTCACTTTTTCCAGTGAGTGTGAAAACTGCTTTAAATATAACCTCTCCATACTTCTACCTGTATTTCAGCTAGCATCACTTTTGCTTGGGTAGCTCATGACCTTTGTAGCTCAGATAACTCCTGTGAATAACATGTCCTGCTTTTCAGAACTGTCAGTGGCCATCTCTTCTCTTCCAGTCCTAAACACTTGGTAGCGTCTTTTCCAGTAACGGAGGTGACTGACTTAGTTGGTCTCTGGATGAGAAGTTTGTACCCTACTAATTATCTTTTGTTTCCCTGCCACTGCAGGGCTCTGCAGATGACCACAGATGCAAACAATGCTCCTTCCTCTGCAACGCGCTACCCGTGAGGGGACTGGAGGAAGGGCTATCAAGTGGGACGTACGCCATGTGCGGTGGTCAGCTGTACAGTTTAACTCGCTGCCCCACGCTCTGTAGGTAGGTTGTGTTCAGACGGCTGCCCTTAGCTTCTCAGTCCTTCCCCTCCTCGCACCGTGCTGTTCAGATCACTGGGGTGCACGGCCCCAAGGGCTGTGTGAGGGAACACTGGACCTGCACCAAGGGAGGCAAACAAACCCAACCCTTCTGGCAACGCTGGCTGCCACCACCGAGATACAACCACACAGCCTGCTGTAATTACATCTTTCTGCTGGGCTTTGAAACCTTCTTCCCGTATGTTGTTTTCATTGTGCTTATCTTTGGCAGGTGCTCATTTATTTTGTCTTTCAGTATTGTATTACACTGTTTAAATTAAAACCTTTCATTCTGAAGGCACATTTGCAGATCCGGATGAGTCAATATTGATAGAAGAGGCCTTCAGTAATTGTTCAACAGGAACCTGCCCTCCAGCAGCACTGCCCAGAACTTGCTCCAAGTGACGCCAGCTTTGGTGACAGTCGATGTGAGACGAGTG
>NW_010121237.1:19526-19829 GCF_000699245.1 Pterocles gutturalis
GCCCCCCCCCCCCGCCTTCTCAAGCACCGGCCACTAATGACACTTCCCTCTAAACCCTCGGGCTCGGTGAAACCTCAGCAACAACCTCAGCCCCTGCAGTTCTCGCAGCAGCCCTGGATTTAACACAGCGACTGCCCCAGCAGCTGCGCGGGTGGAGGAGGGAGGACGGCGCTGAGCGGCTCTGAGGAGAGCTGGAGGTTTAACACTTTACACAAAAATAAGTTAAACAGGAGGCTGGTCAAACAAAGGATATATATTAATATATATATATAGGGACCGGTGCGTGCCGGCGCACCCGAGGCA
>NW_010121238.1:0-42631 GCF_000699245.1 Pterocles gutturalis
ACCCGCCGCCGTGCTGCTGCCACCTGGCGGTCGCAGGGCGGCACCGCCGCCCCATGAAAAGCACGGAAGGGGGGGGCTGTGTGCTCTTGAGACCTCGCAGTTCAACACTTCAGTTGAGGATAGTCAGCCTTTTAAAAGGCTGTAGTTTCTCCTGCAAGCAAATGTGAAAGAACAACGTTACAGAAAATATTTTGTAAGTTTTCAACAGGTTTGGGCAAGGTGTTTTTGCTTTAGAAGAAAAGGGTTGGTGCAGAATGCCCGTTGGACTAACCACACCCCATTTCTGCACAAATTGGAGCACGAGGGAGACAGAATCACTAAAAGCTGAAATAAGAATTATTGATAAATGATGTAGATGTCTCAAGAGCACAGAGAACCCTGTCAGCTATACAGTACACTGGAACTTGGTGTCAATCAGCCCTTCGCTTACTGGACCACAGAAACGTTAGTCACCTGCTTTGATTCATGTTGCCCAACCACGTAATACATTTTTCAGAAATACCTTCTAGTAGTAACTTCAAATACACCCTCAAAGATCAGCAGACTGAAGAGCAAAAGCCTCTTCAGGCTCTGTTCTTCCAAAAGGATTTTAGGCACCAATGCTCAGGGTAGGATTACTGTACCTGTCCCCCTCAAAACCAAGCCAGTCAGCAGCCAAGACTCCATCTTCCTGCCTCAGGCTACGCGGACACACTCTCTCTGGTTCTGCCTCCCTGCCTGGGTTTTACACCTTTCTACTGAAGGTCAGAAAACTCAATGCAAATTTCAAATACATATAAATGTCACAGTTAGCCAGGAGATTCCAGTGTCATGGCCTAGTCATGTCTGCAGGACAGCACCATAGAGGCATTATGGGTTTGTTTTTTTGGGGTTGTGTTTTTTAGCATTTTGGGAAGGGTGTATGTGTGGTATTTTGTTCATTTGGGATTCATTTTTTGCTGTGGTTTTTTTTTTTTTTTTTTTTTTTTTCTCGATTCCTCATCTGAACTATGGTTGGCTTCAGGGGTCAAGAAGACTGAGGACAGGGAGATAATGTGAAATAGTTTACAGAGTATGTGTTGTGCCATAAATACCATTCTATATCTCAATTTGTTACTAGAATTACAACAGAAAATTCTTCATAGTGAGTGTAATATGAATATAAGCCAAATGTTCAACTAATTTCAATAAGTTATTACATACAGACCAATAAATCATCCTGAAGTCATGCTGTCCTTGATGTCATTATAGTGTACATTAAATAGGGATTTAAAATTTCAGATAAAAGTATTTCTTTAGCAGACAAACTTATTTACTGTATCAGTTTTAAATTAACTCCTGAGGGATTTAAAGGATATCCAGTATTGGTTGGCAGAAGATTATTCTTGAAAAGCTGTTCACAATCTATGTGTATTTTTCAAATCATTAATTGATAAAAAGCTCCATGTCTGTAAATCTTGAAGTCTGCAGATTATGTCCCTTTTTCTTACCAGACACAAGCCAGAACACTGCATCAGAAATGAAGAATGTAATTAATGATATGATTTCCATTTTAAAAGAATTAAACACTCCCCACCCCTTAGCTTCACTAAGACTGTATCACCTTGAGAAAATTCAAAACCATAGAGTGCAGAATATACCAGTTGGTATATTTTCTTCTTTCCCTGTGGTTATTGTATATTCTTTTAAATCTGAAGGTTTTGGGTCCTCCCTTCCCCCAAAAGGTAGGCAACATATGACTTGAAAAGCAAACCTGAAAAGGAAAATAATGCGGACTCATTCTCCATTAAGCTTTTTAGAGTGTGTTTACTAAATGTCATGGATGATGTAGCTCATGAGGATCTGTATTCAGATTATTCAGCGGTGAAGAGTGGAATGGAAGAGAAGCCTAGTGAAAAGCCCCAAAATTTACTATGGTAAGTTTAAAAAAAAAAAAAGAAAAAAAAAGGAGGGGGGAAGGAGAAGAGAAGCAGCATAGGACAGAACCAGCACTGTTTCCAACAACAATCATACGTTGGCAGCAGATGAAGCAAGAGGTGTTTATCAAATAAATAAGGACATAAATATATTAAAGGCATTTATGATTATTATTTTTATTCTCATCACAGGTTCCCAGGAGACAGCTGAAACAGTAAGTTTGGTCTTCCTTTAAGAACTGGATGTGTTTAAAAAAGTTTAACACTTTTCAGTGGGCAAAACTTTAATAACAACACCATAAAACAATTATACAAAAATCATGTACATATTTTAACAGTTCTAAATAATATATATATATATATACACACACACACTTGATTCTACTTTGTGGAAGAGTAACTTTTGACAGTTTTAGATTGTGACTGGCTGTAGCTGAAAAAAAAAAAAAAACACCAAACAAACAAACAACTCTGCTCTTCTCCAATAAGGCAGCTGGAAGTTTGACAGTTCATCGGATTTGTAGCAAGAGACTTATTGTATAGGTAAGCAAATAAAGCTGTTCCAGAGACAATGACTGGAAAACAACAGCATAGCTAATGTCTGCCCTGCATAGTACTGCTTTGACAGAAGGAACTAGGCAATGTAGGTGAGAAGAAATCTGTTTGTCTTTTGGGTTGGTGGAAATTAAGCTACAAAACATGAGGCAAAAGATGAGAAGTATCACATAGCACTTGTGCCTGCACTATTTAATTTCCTTCCATGGCTGCTGGAGCCATGATGGTAACAGTAAGAATTTAAAAACAAACTGGAAAAAACCCACTCCTTTAAATTCAACAGCATACTGTATTATTGACCAGATTACAAAATTCAAAAGAGCTAAATATTTGGGATTTGTGAAGGGGAAGAGGAAGAAAAACATTGGAAAAAAGTATTCTAGCTCCAAATTAATTTTACAATCTCAAAAAACCCCAGACATTTTAATGATGACCTGTCTTTCTTGATTTGGTAACACCATTAAGATATTTCAGATGACACTGATTAAAGAGTGACAGAAGTCTTCAGCTTCAAAATACAGTATTTTCTTTATTAAGAAAGAAGTGAAATACTCAAACTGGACCACTAGATTACAATGCTGCTAACATACAACCACAAGGGTCGATAAAAACTAATTTCTTTATGTAGGTGTAAAGAGAGGATATTTTAAGTATGTAAGTGAATAGCTACGTGTGGGTACTTCCACAAAACAGTAATGCTTCCAATTGCTTAACTGTACCAGCCAACTGTGGACAAGGCAGAAATTCTGTTTTACACTGTAGGTCTCAGTTTTATATCAGAATATCTACAGGTATTCCTTTCTATATGTCTTTTGGAATTTGAGGGATTACAGGTTTTGGAGTTTTTTTTTACATTTTGGGCATCTCATATTTAATGAACATATATGCAAGTACACACAAGAGAAGTGTATGGGTATCCCAGTTTTAAAAGGCATGTTTTTCTTCTTTTTCATGAAATGAACATTCTTTTTTGAAGTCTTGCTTCTCCTGCCCCATATTACATTCTCCACTACAATTTGTTATTCAGCTGTGCAGACTTCAAACACTGATATGTAGTACAACATTAAGGAATTTCCTGAGTCAGGTTTATTCATCATTATCTGTAAAAAGCAAGAGACAGGGAGAGACAGGGTGAAAAAGAGCAACACACACCAAGTCAATCAGGGGGTACAAAACAAACTAGAAACCACAATTTATTAAGCAATAATACAAGAATTCACAGTTTGAATACCACAACTGTTACCAAAACTGCCTTGAAAGCACAAATGTGTACAAATATTAAACATGTCACCTTTTTGGATTACTGAATTTAAGATAGTTTCATCTCAAGTGGCCTGCTTCAGTTACAATAATCCTCTAGATTTTTCTAGCAATACAGACTTTTTCCTAAATTTTCTTTTTTGAGGAGTATAAAAATTTTGAGACAAATGCTCATGAATATGCTTCTGACTGTCACTTGTCCTCCATTCACCTTTATTAGTATAGCATTCCTTATTTAAATGTCTGAAATTTAAAGCACTACTTTAAATGTAGTTCTTTATGTCCTTTAGTACTGAATTACTTTATATACTTTAAATGTCTGAAATGTAAAGAACTACGTTTACACTTTTGTATGCTACCACAGATTTGTAATATACAGAATTAGAACTGAAGCTATTAAAAAATATCCACTTGTTAATCAGCATTTTGCAAGATGAAAGTCAGCTCGTTTTAATAGGATTCACTCAGGCAACAGCTTACAATTTGTATGGCAACATTTTGGCAAATTGTCATTTAAGCCTCTTAGTACTTGTTTTAAAATATCCTGAAGGCAAAGTGGCATGGAAAAGAAACTTGTTACACTATATTGTTACATCGTCTTCTTGTTGTATATTGTCAGTCCTTTGGACCCTTGAAAAATTAAATACTACAATATATCTTTCAATTTCTGTTATTAAATCAATAAATTGTGGTTGAAAAAATATTTTTCAGACACTTTTCTGTCTTACTTTTGTAACACAGCATGAAACATAGTACTGGTTATTTTTACTGAATGGTCCTATATCAGTACCAAAGAAAAATTGTGAAAAAGTAATTTGTATTAGAATTTTTTTTAATTGTTATGTTTTTAAAGCAAGTTTAAGACTTTTTTGCCCAAGTATTTACATATAAAAAACATAGAAAGCTGTAATATTATTTGACTCTTTATTCACTGCTATTGCAACACATTTGCAAAAGAATTTAAGAGATGCAGAAAGCAGACATTGGTTAACATGCATTAGAATATTTTTTCAAAATTGAAATACATTAAATAGTGGTCATGGCACACATTTCTGAAGCTAATATATAATGTTTCTGATTTCTATTTCAAAAAAATTGAAATTTTACATTTCTTTTTTTCTCCCCAGTAAAGACTTTAATCATTAGAAGTCTAAAATCACATAACTGTCATTAAATATTTGACATGAGAGAAAAAAACCAAACCCCAAACCCATTTCTAATCAATAATGGTCTATGTGGTATTTCATAGAGTGACTCTGAAAGATCTAGGAACTATCCGTCTGACTAAGCTTGGCCAAGCAAGACAAATTCTCTTCAGCTACTACTGGGCCACCTAAAAACTAAGATGAACGGTAACTCCAGATGAAGTTCTTCTGAAAAATGACAATTACAGGAAAAAGAGCCACATGAAGTTTTCTTTGCAGAAAAGCAGTGATACTGCAACCCATTAAAAGCAGAGTTTTGGAAAGGACCATGCTATTTTATCTTAAAAATTCATTCATTTTTAAGTTTGTAATTCTAGACTTCTGTCTTCCCCATCTGTGTAACTGTTTTACAGAAACTAAATAATTATACTGCTTCTTTCATAAGATAACTATTGTTACAGTTGACTGTATATGTCACTGTTAAATCAGAGTGGTCAGCATGCTTAATCAAAGTTTGACACGTTTTGTTACAGGAAAGAAAAACATGCAAAAATATTTTTATCAATTTATCCAATCAATATAAGAAAGCACAGATATGTTTTTAAAGTATATTAGAACCTATTGTACATGACCAAGAAAGAACAAAAGGCAAACCACAATTGCCAGGACACAGTGAGATTACCTTCTTGGTAAGCTCCGTCTGCCATAACCAGGTGAAGTATTTTGGCATACAGGTGCTTGTGTTCATTTCCAAGAATAGTCTGAACTATGGTTGAGCAAATATCAATATTTTCATCTTCATCTTCATGTATAGCCTGGGAGAAAGGACAATCCATGTTGCCAAAATTAAAATGGGTACAGAATTAAATAGTTCAAATTTATTAAATGCAATTAATTGTTAAACCCCAAGTTTCCTTTTTTTTTAATCCATTAGCATGGCATTTTCTCTGTTAATATTTTAGTGTATCAAAACAGAATAAAAGACTAAAGAAAGAAGCATTGATTCTAGTCACACGATACAATTAGTTACTAGCAAAGCAAACAGCCCTAGGTACTTGTTTCTTAAAATATTTTCCACTTGAGGTTATTCCACAAACCTTTATTTTCTCGTACACTGCAATAAATTTTTCAAAGCCTATTTCCTGCTCCAGGTTATATCTCAACTCTTCCAAATGGCTGAAGATACTATCATGTTCTTCATATTCACTGGCAATCTCTCCATCACTATTATCTATACGGAAAGAAAACAACAGTAAAACCCCCTCAGTTTTCCTGCATTCTTAATGTTGTTTCTATGTCCCTAAACTTGATACCTACAGATCTGTAAATCCAGTGAAAGCAGGTAAGCTCAGGAGCACTAGATGATGTTGTCAGATGTTCTGAACAACCTGCAAGGAAATGGGAACAGTCCCTTTCTTGACAGCAAATAAATTCTGAATGCCAGATTGGAAGCATCTAGCTATCTCCTCTGAAACCCAACTCTGAGAGCTAACCACAAGGGTATTCATACTGAAGGAAAACATGGTATGATCTTAAAGGACACCTTAATTTATCAAAGCAATGCTAGCAGGCCAAGTTCCATATAACCATTCCACATGTGTCTGAGGTGGAACTGATGCAGCGCTCAGTGCCTGTCCCACAGTATGGAACAGAGCTCCTTAATGAAGCAGCGGTCTTCTAGCAGAAAATAAGGACAGGTATATTAAGAATCAGTTATTTAGTTTCTGCACTGACATGCATCTTGTTCCACTGAACAAGTCTAAAAACCACAGTACTAATTTAGCTACAAAGTTCCATTGTTTATGCATTTCCTTTGTGTAGCAAATTCAGTATGCCAATTGGTGCAGTAAGTTATGTGAGAGAAATCAAGATGATTTTGCTTATAGGCTGCAGAAACCTTACAAATAGGTTTGTAACAGTCACACATTAGGTAAATTTAACAAAAAAAAGGATCTATTTAAAAAAACAAGGTAAAATCCTTATGTAAAATCCTATTATAAAATGCAACCTGCCTTAGCCCAAGAAAAAAAAATACTTCCTTAAATAAGTATTTGAAGTATGAAATAATGAATTTCATACTTGCATTTCCTAGTATGAAAGACTTATCTACCTAGAGAAAAACAGACAACTTTTTAGATTTCAGAGCTTGTATTATCAAATCTTTAAAAAAATACATTGTATTGCCTGGTAGATCACAGACTTCATGAGTTAGTATTAAAACTCCGCCACTTTCAATTCCTATATATGACTAGTGCAAGGGGTAATCCTGACCAAATCATGTCCCTAATTCAAGTATCAGCAATCACATCAAGAAGAAAGTATCAATGAAATAGTTGTATGTTGGTTAAAAACTTATTAGATGACTTCTAAACCTGTATTTAACTTCCGGATCTTGAACAGATTTAGTTTCAAGTTCTGTCTGTTCCCCTGAGTTTTGAAGACCTTCCTCCCACCCCCAACAATGAAACCTGCAATTCTTATGAGATATCATGAATCTAGAAATGGGACACTGACATCAAATACCGTAATGCTTGCACCAACAGAAACACAGAAACTGAGAGTATTGTATGTTATCAGTATAAAACATCAGCACTGCCAAAAATGAAAGAAGACGGTATTACCTAACTTAATTTTACCTTAGTTATTGGAATGTATTATATAAATAATCTCTTACAGGAATATTCACAGATTTTCAATTTGTTTAAAATTATCTTTAATAAACCAAAATTACACAAAAGCTATCTTTTAGATTAGTTATTGATTTTATATATCTTTTATACCTATATTTCTAAATGCACTTTATTTCATAGCAGCAGTAGAATACTTATATTTCAACTAGAATTTGAAAAACAGAACTGAGACTCCAGGACACTGTTGAGTATAGCTAATGCAAAATGCTAAAAGCAGTAATAAATTTTTAGTTTGGCTATATGAATAACTATTTTGGGCTAAGGAAAAGGTTAATCATTTCATGTTCCTTTTGACTGCCTGTTAAATTACTTAATTATAATGTAACCTGGATCTCAGATGCTCCAGTCATGTCAATTGCTATTTGTTTTTCACTCTTACAGTGCAGTCATGACTTATTCAAAACATATGACATGCATTGAGTCTTTGATCTTCCTTGAAGACAAGTTTTAGGCAACTAGAGAAAAAGTGACTTATAATCACTGGCTAATAAATAGCCAACACTTAATTTGAAACACTGAATGTTGCTTAGATGTTGACCTTAACATTCAGAAAGTATAATATTATCTGATTTTTTTTAAACTCGTGGATAAAAACTCTTAATTAGAGCTTTATTTCATTATAAATATACAATGGGAAAACATTTTTCTGTGTTTGAATTGTTAATGTCAATAAATAACTTGTAAAACAGATATAACAGAAATTATACCTGACTGCCATTCTTCATTAAGTGCACTTTCACTGCTGGGGTTATTTTCATCTCCTTCATCCAGCTCTGTACCATTTGCTATGCATTCAACAACATTAGCCTTTAAAGTAGCCTCCTCCTCTTCACTGAATTCCTCACTAGGCTGCTCCCTAAGCAATTGTTCCATTGAGTCCCGGAGCTCCTGCAAATCTGTATCTGCCTCCCCAAACATGCTAAAACAAAGTGATATAAAAGTTTATAATTAATACTTTATAAGACAAACCCTATAGGAAGAGCTTATTTCGTCTGTTAAGCCAACAAACTGGAAAGACAATGCAGCTGGAGGAAAAAAACAAACAAACAAAAAAAAGATAAATATTTGTGTCCTCAGTCCAATATGATTACAGCACTGATACCACTATGTCATGCAAGACACAGGGAATAAAGATCAGCTAAACAGGTATCAGACTGTTCTGTAGAAAGATGATGACAGGTCCTCTATTCATTTTAATTAGTAAGATAATTTCTAAATCTTTGTACTCGTACACTGTTATAGAGCCCCAGCAAGTATAACATTCCCAATCCAGGTAAAAATGTCTCTGGAGCAAAGAGAGATCTATTATCTCATCAGAATACATATACCGTATGATTTTATCCCTGCAGACTACCAAAGCTGCAGGGAAGAGTCAAGAGCCAGGGTCAGATTTTGAAGCCCCTGAAACAATTTGGGGGAATTGCAGGACATTCCAATACAACAGTAGAGAAGATAGGTGATCGAGATTCCCGAAACATAGAAAAAAGTAAATATTCAAGAAATCTTTATTTCTAAAAGAGCAGCAGCCATTAACTTTAATCTGCTTCAGCAGAATACAAGGCACAGAAGCCAAACAGAAGAGCATCTTTTTTTTAGAAAGGAAGTTCAGCCAGCTATTGTAAGCAGTACATCCCATTAGCTTCTCAATTCTCTGGAACAAGACTTGAAGTAAATAGTCATTCAATACATGATTTTTAAAATGGAGGTAAAAAACCCATGCTGGTATACTGTTCGTAATTGTTAGCGTCTAACCACAATATTCTTGATCTAAGATGCCTGTTGAAATACTTGATAAACCTGATACACTCACATATCCTCAGAATCAGAGGGTCCTTCTTTGGCTTGCTCATCTTCCGTATCATCTATTTCAAGATTATGCTGATGCTGCACATCTGCTACACTGGGAACATCAACTAAAGTTCTGTACAGTTTGTAAAGATCTGGGAGCGAACATGTTCTCAACATCTGCAAAGGTAATAGAAAGTCTGGTAACAATACTGAAGACAGTCTGAGGTTACATAATATTTTCAAGTGAGGGTTTTTTGTCCTTTTTCATTTGAGGGTCAATTTCAAAATAAGGATATGTCCCACACAGATACTGTAATGGTTGAAAATTTGACATCTTGAATTTTGCCTCTCAGCTAAAAGGAAAGCATTCCTTCTGCCTTTATGGGTTACAGTGATCGAAAAGCTTTAAAAACATGAATTGACATACAGATTCTGGTTTTGCGCAGATTTGTTTGCTACCTTGACAGCTATTTAAAGAAAAGGAATGTTGCAGTAGAGAAATAATATATGTATACACGCATTGTAAACAACTGCATATCAATCACTTACAGCTTAGAACCATTTTAAGTAGCTAACAAAGGAATATTTTTTAAAATGACACTTCGTTATTTCTCTAGGTTGGTCACCGAAAACAGTAACTTTGTTTACATGAATGGAAATAAAGCAACACGGAAACTAAGTAACTCCTCAGTGATCCACCAGACCTCTCTCTTAGGAAGTCTAAGAACCCCAAATGAATACTAAATATTTACCATAGTATTAATAAAACAAGAAACAAGATGTAAGCTGCACTAAGATGTTTTACCAATAAGCCCCACCTCCCCTCAGCACAGGTCTGAACATATGCATGTTTAGTGTTTGGTCCTAATGAAAATCCCTAAGTTTTCATGAAAAGAATAGTTCCTCAGCTGCAATTTATACCAGCACAGTGTATTCGTACACATGCTCAAATATCAAATCTCTGTCAGCACATGGCCACAACACTATTGCCATCAAAGGAGTAACCACCCTTTTTGACCACTGCTACCAAAGTGAAGGAACAATTAGAAGACTGATTTTACCCCATCATTTGAAAGTTTCCAGATACTTTGAAAAATACTTCTTTTCCTATTAGTCTACTTTTGTTAGCATACAGACCTGCCTACAGATAGGTCACTAACTCTGCCCTGCTCCCTGCTAAACGTTTCCTTAGTTTCCGGGTAAGAGCTGCAGCAGAGATACATTTGGGAAATTCCAGAAAGTTACACTTGCAGATACCGCAAAGAAGTACTGAAGGTCCTCTTGTTGCAACCAAATGAGGAAAGGGAATTTGTTGCTCTCTTTCATCAAATCTACTGCAGCAGTAACAGTACCACATCTGTTGCTTCTTTCCAAGCTCTCTGCTATTATGTAGAGCTCATCTGGTACTGCATTAACAATTCTGCTGCTACTGCATTAGGAATTCTGTTACAAACAGTTGTGGCCAAAACACATGCCAAATATGCAGTAACAAGTGACCTAGTGAAGCGGTTCATGTTGATACACTGAAGAACTTCATTATAAAGCATATCCATTACTTTCTAAATCTGATAAAAGGAACAAAGAATGTTCATCTTCCCCCTACTCACAAGTTAGCTTTTCTGTGATCATTGTCCAACTGCCAGATAAACAGCTTCATAAACGAGGGAAGTTAATGACAGACTAACTCTTGAGGAATCAAAATTAGAGTCATAAATCCATTTATGTGGATATATGGATTTGTGAAAACAGATGCAAGCTTGTAAAGAAGACTTATTTTCCCACATATGGAAACAGCACTATCCCTTATATTATGCTTCCTAGCAATGCATCTACCCATAGATATTAGAAACTTGCCTTTGGGTCATTTGCATCGAAAAGCCCTGTAGAAAGTCCAATCAACAACGAACTTTTGCCTTTATTTTTTGCTGGTGATATGGAACGTGAACGAGGTGCAAAAGGCTCTTCCTGTGAAGACTGAGCTGACAGAACTGGTGAGGCTGTTGGTACAGCTGGGCAGTGTATTACCCTCTGGAATAAGGGTTCAGGTTTCAGAGAGTCACTGGAACAAGTTTCTGATGTGGTAAAAGAAAGTTCATTACAAATCTAAATAGGTTAAAAACCCCAAGCTCTTAAGCAAAACATAACTAAACCGAATAAAAGTATCTCACTTCTGTTGTACAATTGAAGAGGAAAATAGATAGCACTGTAACAGTATTAATATCTCTTTGTATTATTTTAGTAACTATATGATTACAATGTGAAATTTTCCCATTTTAACTTTTTAAGCACATACAGCTCTCAGCTATAGCCTGTTCTGTTTTCACGTCTTTTAGTTTCTCATTATCTGGTCCATGCCTGAAATTATGGTGTCATCCATTTTCATCTGTTGCTTCTTGCCCTATACTTACATTTCTCCAGAGTCACCTCAATGTAATTTGCCTGAACACTGGAAAAAAAAAACCCAGTTTGCTTAAGCCACCCATAAATAGATGCAATAGTATCACCAATGATACTTGACAGTATTGCCAATGTATTTTCTATTCTACTGTAAAATATGCAGACCTGAAGTTACTTCAAAGACCTCCAAGAGAAAGCAATTCTTCTGTGCCATAAGAGATTATCATTAACAGCTGCTTAAAACATTTTTTAATCCAAGTTGCAGCTCCATATTAATTTGAGATGTCTATAAATAAAGCAGCACTTTTATTAAGTAAAATAATCAGATTTCATAACATTTTAAATATCAGATACTTTTAAGAATCAGGGTTCGTCTATACATAGTGTAGCTTTGTTGTTATGTTTTCTTCTGAAGTGGCAAAAGTAACACCCACAATTTGTCTTCCTAATCCATCAGAAATTTGCTTTTTAGAAGTGTAAAATAAAAAAGAAAATCAAAACAGAAAATCGGCTTTTTGGGGGCTGGTGAAGACGTGAGAAGGGATGGCTCGAGTACTCTGTACTGACAGCTACAATAAACAAAACAAGAGACTTTACTGACCTTCTGGAGCTTCCTTTTGTGGTTGCACCTTGTCAAGTGCTTGCTTCTGAGAAGATGGCTCATTTCTTCTGTCATGTTGTGCCCTATTATAAAATACCACATCCAGGGGAAACACCATGTAAGAACAGTCATTACTTACTGAAAAAGTCATCAAGTGGAGGAAAAATGACATGGCAGACAAGCAATGAAGCTTTAGCTAAGCTTAACATTTTAACTGATGTATCTAAATCCCACCCAGTTAAAGCTAGTTGTTCGAACTGAAGAGAGAGGGTAAGAAGAAGAGGGTACTTACTTATCCTCTTTCTCTTTTACCCACACTTCATTAACAATGATGGGAAATTCCTTACTCTCCTTGCTCTGGTGCTTTTTATCTTCTTCTGTTTCTTCCAATATTTCTGCTTCCAAATCATCAGGCTCTAAAATTAATAGTGCCATATACCTCATTAAAAGTGAATCCCAAGAGAGACTATACATCTTAAGATTACACTTAAATCCTTCAGCTTTAATAACTTTCTGCATTTTGCAGAAATAACTTGAGTTTGGTAATCCCAGAGGTAAAAGTTTGGTTTTGATACAAGAAAAGAACCTTAAAGTTCCAACAAACAATGTCTTCTAAAAACTTCAGTAGAATTCCCCCAGACATCAGCAGGGTGCTGATATCATATAGGGGAAAAGATTCCAGCACAACTGGTGGGGAGAAGCAAACAAAAAAACCCAACAAAGAAAAATTTGAAGCACTTCTGAATTCCACTTGTATTCTAGAGTGTTTTCTACAAGATTACAAAAAAACATTTCTGGAAATTTACAAAATATGTTACTGAATCAAATTATAAGACAGGTATAGGATACACTTGGTCCTGCCTAAAAGATGCTAATAAAAAACTGCACATTACTTATGGAAAGATATAAAAGTATACAGGATCATTACTTTCCTCACTGAATTGAAAAAGAGATTGTAATTAGAATTACTAATGAAATTACTTACCATCCAGCATAATAGGCTTGCTCTGCACCTGGGTAGGTCCAGCTCTTTGCGATTCTTCTGGTATAGTCACGACAGACTCTGAGACACCAACTGGTACTGAAGACTGAGTTCCGACAGCAGGAAAAGCTTTCCCTTCCTTCTCCTCTTTTACAATTAAGGACTGATTATCTCCTTCAACAAGTTCTGCAGTACCTAACACAGAATTATTTTATTATTTAAACAGTGCTTTGACACAGTTTGATAATAAACTACCATGTTACTACAAGGTAAGCTAAGAATGTTTGTTTCTTTATGGGAAAATAGAAAGGTTTGCATGCTTTTATTACAACTACTATGAAGAGGAAAGCTAGAAATATTAAAATTTGAATTTTACTTGCTACATTATCATTAGTACAAGTTTATACTTAGAATACACGTAAGTCCTTTTGTCCCTGGAAAGGACAAAAAGATCAAGTTGACCAGAAAATAAATCCACTGATATGGTAAGTCACATGCTAACAAGAAGGTTATAGAGTCTATCTAATACAATATTAAGTTGATGACATTCTTTTGAAAAACACTTGTTTCTATCAATAAGCAAAGCCCAAGACTTACGAACAAAATTAAGATCCTTCCCTTTCGGCACTTTCCCTTAGTTTCTTCACACTTCACCGAGTTTGAACTGGTTTGGTGTCTTCCAGGATCAGCTTTTGCTCACATTTAGAACATTTAAAACTGAGCCAACACCCACAAGTGCAAAGCAAGAAGGAGGACAGAATATGCTTTTATGACTTCAAAATTGTTCTCAGTAGACAAACTGGCCATCTGCCACTTCCTACACTTGCAATGCAGATAATTACCAGCTGTGCTTACCATTTATTACATCTACTTCCTCAAGTAAGTCAGTTTGCAGCTGTAACTCTGCTTCTCCTAGGATCTTCAGGACTGAATCAGTAGGGCTTTTGCCCCAGACTTTCCTGTGGGGTTCACCAATATCTAACCTAATTACTTCCCCCAGAGTTTGACCTGCTGGCACACAAACAAATATAGAAACATTTAGAAATTAGAAACTTTAATTCACTTTCTATATAATAAACAAGCCTCCATAAAACTCAAAACTGCAAAGCCAAAACTCATGTCACCTCACCCCAAGTCAGAGAGCCTAAAGACTATGCTCAAAAGTCTAGAGATTTTCTACTGCCAATTCCATTTACTAACAGGACTTATTCAATGCCAGTTAACGTCTGCAACTCAATAGCAGCAGATCTTTTCAGCAATTCAGGCAATCAAAAAGAAAACAGTATGAGAAATGTTCAGAACTGGCATGAGATGGTCTTAACTTTACCTAAAGTGGGAAAGCCTCTTGTCCTGCTATCCTTTGACATTTGTTTGTTATTTTCCCCTCCAAGGATAACAGAAGATGTAAAGCAACAAAAAAGAGAGCAAAAGAAGTTGTTTCTTGATCTTCTAACATCCTAGCTGCATAAAACTACTATGCTATGAAGTAAGCCTGTCACATTCTCAATAATAATTTATTTCTGCAATGTGAAACAGACTCATAATAAAACACACTGAAACCAGGAAAAAGTTCTTCCACCCAAAAAGACCAGAGAAGGCAGATAGAAAATTTGGAAAGACAGGCTTGATTTAAAAAAAAAAGCTAAGAAGGGCAAAATAAAAGTAACAGATATAAATTGAGAAAACCCTGAGGTTTTTATTGTTCTACTGATAATATAAAAGGATCTTGAAGTTAAATAAGAAACTGTCATATCTTAAGCACTTTTTTATTCTTTCTGTTAAATTAGTGCCTACGTAAAAGACATTTACAAAGAAAGCTCAAAGAAAGTAACCATGCATTTACTTAGGCAACTACATGCTGAAATTAGGAAATTATTTGTTGAATCTCCTGCAAGTAATTTAATTCTTCAGCCTGTGCCTTATAGCTTATCCAAGGGAATACCTAACCACCTGTTTTTTAGAAGCACATGACACACAAGTGATAACAAGACAATAATAATAAAAAGAGTACTTGCTTTATAAAAACAGACACAACACATGGTAAAGTGATTTACTAATATCACAGTGACAAAAAAAGTACTTACGGTCTGTTCCAGAAAGAGAATCTTCCATTGATAACTGAGCTAGAGGAACTACCAACTCAGATGCCCCAGATTCCCATTTTTTGCGATCTCCTAGAAGTGGGTGGTCACCTTCTTTTTGTTCCTTACCATCTTCAGACCCAGCTGATTCAGAGATATTTTTACACTCCTTTTTTCCTTTCTCATCTTCTTGAGCTTTAAGATTCTGATTTAATCTTCTCAGTATTTCTCGTTTATTCTGAAATAAGGGCCAACACATATCACTTAAAATAGTACCTTTCTTAAAAAGAAAACTAAATTAAACAATACAATTTGACATACTTGCATTGCAAAATCTGGCTTTATTTCCTCCTCAGGTTCCTGGACAGCAGTTACATTTTCATCCTTTAAGTCCAAGATGCATGAAAAACAATGCAGAAGAATATGTCAGAAAAAAATAATCTTGAGACCATTAACAGACATAATACTGAAAAATCATCTCTAAAACCTTTTAATTGACAACTGCAGATAGACTGTTAACAGAATGCATGATACTTCTGTTTTTATGGGGCTTCCCAAAGACAGAATTTCAAGGGCAGCTTCCGTCTTTGAACTGTTCACTATCCAAGAGCGGTGAGAAATGAATCAGACTCAGGTTAAGCAGACAAGTGAAACTTCAGAGCACAAAACATGTAGAGATAAAACTAGATATAATCTCTACAGTAAAATGACACCAAATTCCAAGGCTAGAATTGAGTAATTCTGTAATAGAACAAAAAAAAGTGGCAAGGACAGAGTCAAGGAGCACCTGTAAAGACAAGCAGAAGGGACAAGAGACAACTTCAGTTATTACAGCATATACAATGTCAAGTTGGTAAAGAATACAAAACCAGTAGTTCCTTGATAACTGATAACATACCAGAAAGCTTCCCCAGATTAAGTCAATTAAGACTAGGCAGACGCACAATTACACTAAACTAAGGCAAATATTCCATTATGTAGTGCATTTTTCAGGGAAATATTCTGCATTGTTCTTAATCTGCCTCAATTATGGGAACAATAAATTCCAAATATTGCATAAGACCTTCCAAGACTTCCAAAAGCAATCAAGATGAACTTCATATAGAAAGTATATTTACTCTTCAAAATTGTACAATAGTAAACATGTAAAATAATCAATCTAAAACTGAAGGCAAAAACGTAGAATTTATAACCTGTGTACAAGGCTGTTCTTCTACAATTGCTGTGTGCTAATTTTTAGTCAGTTATCATCTTGCGTTACTATAAGACAAACTACCCATGGAGAAAAAAGTACTTGTCAAAACATGATTTGTTTATTTTTCCAACTATCAACTGATGTCTTTCAGTGTATTACATTTAATATACACTATTTTACACTAAGTTTCACTATATTCCCGTAGTCATAGCTTTCAGGGTTGTATACAGTACATAATCCTACACTAAACTGAAATCTAGAAAAAGCTTTGGCAAAAACCCAAAGGTTAGCATTCAAATTAACACAGATTGTGTTAAAAACTCAAGTTGTACAAACATTCCCTTGTATGCTCAGTTTTACAATTGTTACTTAAATCAAATGCTGGTAGTCAAGGTAAATGTGCATTTACAATATCAGGACCAAGATCACAGAAATTAGGAAGTCTCTGATACTGTTTTAGACATCAAGAAGAGACAATACTATCAGATTCAGGTCTCTTAAACTTTATATTCTCTGCTATAATCACGACATACTTTCAAACTCACTGAAAACAAAAGTTAATATAAAATAGTCCTATCATTCAGAATTTATTTTCACACTTGTGAAACCCCAGGTTACAAACTCCTTAACTCCTCTCAGGAAGCTGATGAAAATGCTGCTTAATTGACATGTTCTTCCACAAGTCATGACTACCTTGATCAAGATTGAAATTGAAGCTTAGGGTTCAACATAAATAATCCATTTTGTTCAAAATTGATTGAATTTGAGCTTCCAGGTACAGATTTATTTCAACAGCTTCCAAGTTTTGGTTTGTTTTTTTTTTTCCCCCCTCTTTTCTGTAATTAGAAGCAACAAGTATCCTTAATGACTTTTTTTCTACCTAAGCTACACATTCTAAAAATTCTAAAAATTCAAATCAGTGGGTTTTTTTTCCCCAGTTAATTTTACCCTCTCAGCAAAAAGTACGTACCACACCAACTTCCTTCAAAGCAGAAGTCATGGAGATGACTGGTGTACCAGGCTTCACTGGAAGTGGTGGCTTAGGAAGAGCTGCTCCAAGCTCTTGTGGTCCATGCACAGCACTGTGCTCCGCAGCTCCCACATGAAAAGGCACATTAGGATTCTTTACCCCTTTTGCTAACAGCTGCATAGAGTCAATTACAAAATATATATATACATCAATAAATTAACCTCAAGACTTTGCATGTTAAGCACAGTAATATCAAATAGGCTCATGTAAACCTTAAAAAAAAGGACAAAAGTGCCACATATTTTCATACAAAAGACAACTGCCAGCTGCACATGCAAATGATTCACAGTTTATCAGTTTCACAGCATCCTGTTTTTTGTAGTGATATTTCACTAGCTGACTTGTCACTCCACAGCACACAGAAGCAAAGTAAGATTAAGTACACTTTGATAAGTTACAGATCATTAATAAAATGCTTAAGGTAATCCTAATGGTTCTTAGGTTTCACGTTCTTAAATTCTTGAACCAAATTCTTCATTCAAATATACCTAAGATTAGGCTTCTAATGAGGGAATTCTGACTGAGGGATGATCTCCTCAGTTTCACAGAATGGTGTGGGTTGGAAAGGACCTTAAAGATCATCTAGTTCCAACCCCCCTGCCATGGGCAGGGACACCCTCCACTAGACCAGGTTGCTCAAAGCCTCATCCAGCCTGGCCTTGAACACCTCCAGAGACGGGGCATCCACAGCTTCTCTGGGCAACCACCCTCACAGTAAAGAATTTATTCGTAATATCTAGAAGACAAACTAATTATCTAACCTTGAAAAATCACAGTATAACATTTTAGTTACACAAAGGATACAGCATTATGCACTTTGACTGTGTGTAATAGATTGATTTTCTTACATGTTCTTCCCAGGCTCTTTTTTCTCTTTCATATGCTTCCTTTCTCTTTCGCTCCAACTGTTCTTTCAGAACTGCAGCTCGAGCATTTGCTTGGGCCTGCAGTAAACAAACAAACAAAACCCACCACCTTAAAATCATAAAAAGCACTAGTACACCATTCTGTGGAATATTTTAAAAAGAAACAGCCTTGGATCACTTCATCTTGCTTTCTCTCACTTTTTACTACATTGTCAGTGGAGTCCTGTCTTCACAGTCTATCAAAATCACCACACAAGTATAATAACTGATATTCTATGTTGAAATAATGGCAACTCCTCAAAATTAAATTACAGTTCTTGATTTGAATGCTTATATTTCTCGTGTACGTAATAACCTTAAACAGAGTAATTTAAAATTGGAATATCTACTTAAAATTTGTTTTGAAGCCAAACGCATTAATCATAAAAAATTAAATATTTGTTTAGACTTTACATAACTACTCAACATAAACACAAAAAGCTTCAGTTGCTGTTTCACCTCTAGTTCTAAGGTTAGGCATAAGGTTAGCTTGTTCTTACATTGCTCTTTGCAGATGAAGGGAGGGGGGAAAAAAAAATCATTGAATAGATAGAGTAATACTTGCTATGTATCATATGGTAGAGATAGTTATTGATATAAGAACACCACAGGGAATAAAGTTCCAGTCAAACATTCGATTTCTGTGAAACATATTTGCTTTCAATGTACTTCATCACAGGGAGTATATAGCTCACCTTCCAATCCACATGTAGACTCTGTCAGCACATCTAAGGAGTTCTGCCCTCCTTTGTTCTTTAAACTAAAGCTGTTGTTACTTAAGGTGCATCTTGCTTTCCCTTTCAGTATCAAAATGCTATCTTAGTTATACCAAATTGCCTTTAGGACTAAAGCTAACCTAGAGAAAAAGCTCAAAGGCAGGGATGGGAAAAATCCTTGATTTGCTATGCTATGGCAGAACATATTTTAAAATTACTGAGATAAAAAAGAGTTGAACAGACTTGTTACTTCCATATGGTTAAAATTAAAACCTCTCGTAGCGGATGTATGAACAAACTATTGATAGCAAAATTAAATGTAAGAAACTTAATGAAATATGAAACAAATTTGAAAACTGTAAATTCCATCTTGTCCCTCCCCACAATTACCTTCTGCATTTCTATCTTTTTGAGTTTCAGTTCTGCTTCCTCACTTGATTCTTGTCCATCAGAACTGGAAGCTTCATTCTGCAAAGTAAGAGCCCTCAGAGAGTCATAATTAAGTCAAGTATTTAAAAGCTGAGTGATATAAGTGACTACTCAGATCATTTAGACTGATTGTACGTCTAACATGAGTCATAATTTCACTAGGCAGCTCCTCACTCAAATATAATACCTACTTGAACAGAACTTAATTTTTGAGATTTGCCGAGGTTTTTGTTTATTTGTTTGGTTTTGACCAGGGAGGTGGTGGTGGTGGTTTTAAAACATATGAAGCTTTTAAAAGCCTAGAAGTAATGTGCCTACCGCTGCAAGGAAAGTGACCTAACTATGCTGGGCTCTCACCTGCCACCACTCATCTCTGTTGCATGCTTTGCAGAGAAAGTATATAAGAAAGGTTTGATGATCCAGAATTCCACATTCTTCCACTGTATGTGATCCAAAGAAGGTGGAATGGGTGCAAGGGAAATGTTAACAAGTAAGACTATACAAGGTCTACCTCTGAAATCTGTTTTCAGTCACTCTTACGTGGCCTCTGCATATTCCTATTTACAGAACAGACTGACAGACTTATGCAAAAAAAGCTCTGACAGGAGCTTTTTATTGTTCATGACCAACTCGTGCAGACCTTTTATTTAAAATAAACTATTTAGAAGGCCTATTTAGTAGTCTTCTTGCAGTGTAAGAAAAACATTATTAGAAATAATTTGGCAAAACACAAACAAGAATTGTAGGTACATTTTTAAGGGAAAATTAAAAAAATAAGGACACGCCCACCTTGGCTTCAGTCAGCTAACAAGAAAAAAAGATGACTGGAAAGAACACTAGAGATAGAAAAACTTCAGAAAAATCATGTGGCACTCTTCATAGGCAAACGAATACATATATTCATCTATTGTATATAAAATAGGATACTGTGCAGTAGCAATAGATATAACGTTGTTAATCAACATAAGGAAATAAACAGATCTGTGACAAGATTTAGTCTGAGATGGTGCTCCTCTAGAAGTAAGGCTCCGTGCTCAAGTCTGCATTAGCAGGTCATCAAGAAAAAAAAGCTCTTAAATTTGGTCTCTGAATTCCGAAAATTAGTTTAGGCCTGCTTCCTGGAAAGATATTAAGCTATTCTCTGTTCCTTTGTAGGTAGCATACCTTCTGGAGCATACAACACTACCCCAGGTAAGGTGCAGCCACTGGGAAAGGACATTAGGTTCCTGATATGCCTATTATTCCATACAGAGAATTAATGTCATGGTCACCGTACTCTTGTTTGATTTTACTACCACAAGCAGCCTTGGCCTCCAGAGAAAAGGTTTTTGGAGAGTACATTTACTTCTGCAGGTAAGCATAATGCAGGTAGAGTGTGGGTGCTCCTAACTTTGAGAGGAAGTGTTGCAGCTGCTCAGTGGAAAAATTGAAAGAAACAGGGCAGTACAGCAATGGCCCCATACTAGTAACATTTTAGCATTGTCCTCAGCATTCTAAGGGTGCTCAGGAGACACAGCAAGATTTGGTAGGGCTGCATATGGAGATGACTAGTCCCACTTGCAGCAGTTTTGAAGCTTGTCCAAAAAAGCAGAGGAGACAGAGTTATGAGTTAGCAACAAACGCAACTGAGACAGCGTGGGCTTACAGTGCATCAGCTTAGCATTTTATGTGCATCAGCCCTAGTGATGAACTTCACTGACCAGCCTCTATGCTAATTTCATAGACTCACAAGACCTTGATTTTCCTCATGCTCCTTAAGACAAACTTAGGAGAATGGCCCTTGTTGGTCCCATGCCAGAATTAACCACCTGCACATCTTAAAAATGTTGCATAATCTTCTCAGGTAGATATGTACATAACTGTTGCTCTGGATCGCTCATTTTAGATTTAAAGGGGCGTGGCTTCCTCTTCACTGCACTAAAGAAATTTTGCACCTCAGTCATGGGACTGAATTTGGCTCTCTTGCATCTCACTAGTGAGATGCAATCAGAAATACTTCTCTAGTTTTAGATCACAAAATACAATGTGAATACATAAGCAGGTAATCACTTGAGGAAATCCAAACAGTCTAAGACAAATGGACAGGAAGGGGAAGAACAGACAGGAGTACAAGATGAACAGTAGGTTAATAAAAAGATGGAAACAAACTCCAGACTCTATTTACTGCATAGATTACCTCTCAAATTAATTTTTTTTTTTTTAAAGTGAATGGATTGCTTCCAAGGGTGCCTTGCATTATTCATTGGACACCTTAAGAAGTGTTCATTCTGAATCTACTTCTGAACACATTATTTTGTTTTTCTTGTAGTACAAACATATTTAGGAAAAGTGATGTTTGAAAAAGAAGTGTACTAATTAAATGGAGCTCATTCCAGGAGTTTCTAACTTTAATACACACCTTCAAAATGTATTAAAAGAATAACTTCATATGTATTCTGTGTAAGCATTGTCAAAAAGTGAATTCTGGAGAAGTTCCTGTAACTAAAAATAAATAAATATATACATGCTAGTGCTCAATGAGAAATTTACACATCAAATTCAGATGTAACCTTATGTTGTCCTATTTTTAAAACATTTCTAGTTTACAGGCACTGAAGGTGCTCCCTCAATGCTGAAATAACAAACAGCTTTTGCATGTTCTGGAACATGAGACTGGAAGTACACGAACTGTGGAACAGAATTAAAAGTCAAAAATATATGCCTATATATAAAACTGCCTATGAGAAAAGTTTTCCCACAAGGATAAAAGAATACATCCCACAGTCAACTTCTGTAAGTATGTAAGATTATTTTTCAAACCAACCTTCTCTCCACGAAGTTTTGCTCTGATCTGTTGACGTTCATTAAAGTTTTGTAGCCGGATCTGTCTTAATCTTGCCAAATATTCCTAAGGCAAAGAAAGGAAATAAGTTTCAGTTATACCAAAACTGTCTCCAGTACAGTTAACTTAAAATACTTAATAGTCCACAAAAAAAATGAGTGGAAAAACCCCCTCACACTATTACTGTCACCATATTAGCATTTATTAATCTCCAGAAAAACTCTAATCGAATAAAAATAAAGGAAACTGAAGCATATGTTTCCCAATATTAAGCTATCATTACATTTTACATCATGGAAGGCTAGGAATGGTTGTACCTATCACAACACGATTAGGATATAGAGTCATATCTATATGTATGCACATTCAAGAACCTCTCTGAGACAGACTGATGTAGACAACTATTATTTTGATTATTTAAAAAAAAACAAAACACCAACAAACACACCCAAACTCTAGAACTTTATACAGTAAATAATTTCCCAGGAATTTATAAAGTCTTTTTATTTTGTTACACAGATGAACCATGCAGGGAAACTAGGCACAGTCAAGGTCAAAACAGCGCTATTTGTGTGATGAGCAAAGTGGCAAACATGCGGCAAGCATACCTCTTCCTCCTTGTTTCTGGATTTCCTTCCTCTTGCAGAAACAGGCCTGCCTCCATAGGTATCTGCCACGTTTTGTAGCGTACCCTGTTTGCCATTTAATGGTATCAAATTTAAGGTGGCTGGGGTGGTAAAATTATCTGCCTTATCCAATAACTGTTCACTTATAAGAAACCAAATCCAGTGATCTGCAGTTGTTTTGAAGTTAACTGAGAACCCCTTTTCACTTACACAAAACATATGATAGTAGTAACTAAAAAACCTGAGTAGCCAAAGAGAGAGACTAGAGCTTTAAGAATATAGTTGCCTTCTCCCTGCAATCCTCATCTTCTCCTGCTATGTTAGAAAGCCTAAATTCTGATGGGCATGAGTTTTTCTACATCTGGATTACATACAAATTGTACCACAGAGTTGGCATTTCTGCCATTGTTGAGGCAAGCCTAAAATAAAAGTGGAATCTTTATATGTTCCTAGATTAAACTTTTTCCACAACGGTAACTTCTTAAAAATACACTACAAGTAGCAAACTCAAAAATCCAATACAATACTTAATTATACATATTACATCTAACAAACTGTGTTAAATGCTTAATAGATATGCATTCACAGTGCACAGTCTTTGTTAGTGTGATGTACTCAAGTGTCCTGTCACCAAAAGGATTCAACCTTTAAGCAAGTCCAACACAAAACAGTATAAGAATCATTTAACTGCAGGTTTCCCACTTGGATTAAAATCCAAAGTATTCAAATTACTTTGTTCATGATATACCATAAGCCCCTGCTGAAATCTGGATTGGTTATCTCAACATAAAGACAGTAAGCATGTATGGGACAATTACATGCACCTTCTGCCTTATCAGATACCAGGGCTTTAGCTTTTTCAAGCTCGAGTGTAGAGAACCATCAGTAAGTGAATACTCCAGTTAAGTTCTTGATAGGGAGGACTGAATCCAAACACTGTGGCCAAATACTCTCTCAGACTGAGTAAAAAAATCAGTAAGTCAAAGAAACAGCACATTGCTGCACTTCTGTGATTCAGTGATTGGGGGGATCAGAGAATAAAGGAACCATCCTGTGGATAGGAAGTAGCATACACTCGTGAAGACTCCATGAAATCTGGTTTCAGCTTGAACATTAAATCGTACAAAACAGAAAGGAATATTTTCCATATTCACTTTTTCAGAAAATATTTAGTTTTATTTTTAACTTTTTAATGCATGTTTCTGAGCTTCACAAAAGCTAACTGGCACTATTCAAGTCATCTTGTTGTTTTTCATTCTAGCATTCAAGTTAGTTTAGGTATTTTCAAACTGACGAGATTTATATCACTGCTTTCAAACACGAAAGTGGAAGCAAGACTTCTGAGAACTGATTTTCTTTTTGTTAAATTTTACTCATCTGCCTACATTAAAACTTTCAAAGACCAGGACTCAAGGTTTTGCAATGCCATACAGCTACAGTGAAGTGGCAAATCAGGTCAATAGCTATCTTAAAGAAGAGATGACTGAAAGTATCAACTCAACTACTGAGTCAAACTTTAGGCTGTCACTTGAAAAATCAAAATTGACAGCAACTATATTTAAAATAAGCTGAATAAATTAGTTGGAGTCATTTGACTTACAAGACTTTATAGGACAAAGAGCTGCATATTAGTTGATGATTCCTACTGATTTCTGCTCTCACATCATTGTCTAGACAACAGTCCCATTCCTATACGAGAACTACAGCCAGCTTGTCAGATTATTTCCCTGCACAAATAGAAGGAAGCTGCTGAGAATTTCTGCTATCAGTGGCAAATGATAGTAGATGAATTTAGAACTCTGGCTTCGACTTATAAGTCTTAAACATCTGGAAGTTACTTCTACAACAGTTCAGTAATCTCCCTGTTTTATTAAGGCAGCCAGTTAAGAATAAAACATTTGGTCTTAGTTGAATACTAGAGAAAGCTGAGAAACACTAACCTGAATACTTGGGTATCTTGCATTAATTGTTCCATACATTTATATTAATGCCAACAAAGTCAAGAACAAAATGAACGCAGGTACTACTAAGGACTTGTCTAAGAAGAGGCAGTCTTTACAAGAACTATTAATTTTTTCAAAACTATTTACTGGCCTTGGAAGTTTAAAAAAAACCAGAACCATAGTTTTAAAGTGGAAGACTCGTGCTTTAAAACATATATACTAATTTAAGGATACTTCAGCATTAAAGCAAGGAATCAAAGTATCTAAGAATTGCTTACTGTGAAATAATCCCTGAAACAAACATCTGGCTGTAAATAGCTGATATTCAGATATAACTCGGAGGATGCTCCTGTAAATCTGCAGTCGGTCTCATCTCACTGCAATGCCAGCATTGTCAGTTTTATTTCAACAACTGACAGTGATATTGCAACTTGATTGTTTATAAGTAGCATGGAGAAGCACTCAAAAAGCAAAATCCTCTCCACATTATGAAAACACATAGTTCAACCATACAAAGTCCTAGTGTAAATGGGTCACTTCCAAGATACCTTCACTGCAAAACAAGCTTCCTAAAGGAATACTGAATTTAGAACTGAAGGCATAAAAAACAAAGAACATTTTATGACAATGTCTGCTAGTTAATCTCTACAGAGCAAAGGCTTTAGGAACATCAACCTTGACAGAAAGAGATGTCTTTATAATACCTTCCCAATAAGCAGAATGTGTTTTTGTAAAACACACTACCTATTCTGATCAGTAGCTGTATCAGTTTAATCAAATTTCATTTTAGCTTCAAGCTACTGAATAGTTTAATTTTAACCAAAACTTTAGAGCTATGTACAGAAAAAAAAAAAAGTAAATCAATGTTCTAAAATTCACAATATCAAGTTAGATACATGCAAAAAGATATTCTCCTTTGTTAATAAATTTACAGTCACGAGAAATGTGTTGCATAATTGTTACTTTTTAATAAAATCAATAATAAAATGCAAAAAACCTACCTCCCATTCTTGTTTGTGTTTTTGGTTTTTATTTTTAATTTTTAATGCTTAAGGAAAATATTTAGCCAGCATTTAATCATTATGATGCTACTTCAAAGACTCATAAAGCATGCTGAAACAGTAATATACATAGGAATACCAGACTCCATACCATGTGTCCTTCAGCTCGAGCTTTGTTTTCCATGGCTTCTCTCTTTCGTTGCCAGAATTCCTCAACTTGCTTTGCTCTGTCTGCAGCTATCCATCCTTTTTGCCTGAATAATTGTAACACATAACAAGATGAAAGTCTCTTAAGTATGACATTCAAACCCCCCCTACATTTATTCTAACTAGGACACACACACAAAAAATAACTGTCAATGAGCAAGGCATCTTCAAAAAATGCCTTTTATCAGCCAAAATACAAGTCAGACTTCCACAAAATGGAGGTAAATAGGCTCAACTAAGTTAAGAGAACAATTAAAAAACACAAACACCCCCACCATGTTGTCCTTACAGATCCTGGTCATCAAAACAAAAATGAGTGTCAAAAGGCAATCTTAGTGTGATCATTTCTGAAATTGTCTCAGCTTGTTTCATTATTGTTATCATCTGTGAAAAAGACAACAAGACAACTCCTTCAAGGTTTCCCTTCAAAGATGAGCAAGAATTCATCACATGAGCCAGTTAGCAAGGTCAATACTGCAGCAATCTTTCAAGACTGACCTACATTTGGAGTAAGAGCTTTAAATAACTAGTACAGTGCTAGCATTCTCCAAGTGTAACTACTTTTGGGGGATCTTGGGGGATTTTTGTTCGTTTTTAAGGGACTGGGGAAGAATTTTCCTACCTCATAATTAGCCAGAACAAGATTTTTTTTTTTCAGATGTTCCACCCCAGGTCAGGGACCTGCTTGGGTAGACAAGAAGGCTATGTTCAAGTTACTGTAACTGAGCATCTGGCAAGTCTCCTAGTACATACATACGATCATTTGGTAGAGGAACCAGTTTCTGACAAATTGGTTAGAAGTGGACTCAGAGGAAGCTTTCTATTAAAAAACAAAAAACCAAAACCAAACCACTGAGAAATGGCGTAAGATAGTCTAACAAATGGTAGAATGAGGCAGCAACCCCCTTTCCAAGGTTCCCCTAGCCTCATTTGACTGAGGAGTATTAGGGGTCCAGCAATAGTCAGGAAGAAATTGTAAAAAGCTGATAGCAATAACCAATCAGGCTGAGACAGTTAAAGAAATAATAATTTTGCAATACAGGAGCTATTGCTAGTAACTCATAAATGAATTACCATGCTAATTAAACATCCTTCCATCTTGTTTTTTCTCTCCCCTCACCCTCCCCCAAGCAACAAGGAAATGAAATATTTCCATATGCCACAATTCATTAAGAGGAAAACAGAGATAAAACTACTTGGATACAATAAAACAAAAACTTTAGCTGCTCTGAAAAGGCAGGACAATCTATGTAGGTTTCACAGTTAAAGAAACAAACACTTGATAGTCTTGTATACTCATATTTGACTCACCACAAGATTTTTACTGTAACTGTTCATTACGTATGAACTCAATTGGTGGATAGTAAAATCTGTCCAAATCTGTGTCATATAGCTGAAGTTTAGCTTACAGTGTTAAAGAAGAGCTGCTTCCCAAGCAAAAAAAAACCCCAAACCTATTTGTCTCAAACCAAATTCACAGAAAAATCTTATTTCAAATAAATTTTATGAAAATGATCTTCCCTGCTCTAAAGCTGAGCAACTCATTTTGACAAAACATTTCAACTAGATTTCTTCTGCACTGCATTTCTGTTCAAGAGACAATTTTTAAAGACTGCTGATAGTAAATATACTTAGCCTTATGTTAGTTATGGTGGTATAATCAGAAAGACTGCAACTTGAGAATTTATCAACTTCTTCAATATACACTCTAAACTACCTATCTTTCAGAAAGTTGCAATTATTTTAATTCTTCGTGTTGAGCTAAACATCCTGAATACTTATCTTTATATTTCACTCCTAGCTGAATCAAGTGCAGAAGAGAAATACTGCTAGGCTAGCAATGATAAAATTGATACTCTAGATAAAGTACAAATACTTACCACATTTTATATGCTAAGAAACAGCATCTCAATTTATGGCTAAAGGTAATCCACTTTGTAAGTAGAAAAAAAAAGTCTCTACCTATTTTGAAACTTCTGCACAGTATTTTCATTGAGTGCTTCCAAGTTCATCTATTTCTGAAATACTGAATCAGTTTCTCGTCATGATCTCCACGTTATTCATAATTTGCAGCCCTCTACTATAGTTCCTCTAAATCTAAACACAGTTTACCCAGGTGTAGCCAAGTATAACTGAAAATTGTCAAATGTGCAAGGCAAATGGTGTTTACTAATATAGGCAAAATTTGTGGATTGTGGCACTTTGTGCAAAGCATTGAGAATAAATAGAGGAGGATGGAAATACACATCTACATCAGCTGGGAAAATATACCTTCCAGTGCTTGGCTGTGCCAGGAGGAATTTTAAATAGCTCACAACAGCCCAAATTACTATGAAGAAAATAAAATATACTTCGTAGCTTGCAAAATTGTAACATCAGTCTTAAACGTGTTATGTTATTGCTGTAAATTTTAATATAAAAAAAACATACAAAGGCAAAATGTATTATTAAAAACATAAAACTGATTAAAATCAGTTTAGAGGTACAAATGTTTTCTTTTGGCATTTCCTTTTTCTCATATTAACTCAATTTATTTCTTCCTACACGGGATACATTATGTGATCTGCAGAAGTTTAAATAATGCACAAGAAAATTTGCCCCCTCTAGGAAAGTTAGCAATTTCTAGAAAAAAAACCTATTTTCCCATTTTCTGCTCACAAGCATGGACACAGTTCTTTGGGCAATATTAACAGATCTAAAGGAGAAAAAAGGTTTGAAGACACTACTTGAAAGAGTGAAATAATTTAAAAAAAACCAATAGTTGTTTACAATCCTTTTATATATAAAAGACTCAGTTTATAATAATTGCAAAGAATAAGCATCACCGAATTAGAAGTTGCACACCATTATAACACCTGGCATTCACATCTTGACGAAGAAAGTTCCTCGTTTTCCACTGATCAATAAACAGGAGCTAACAATTCTGGGAGCACTCTAGACATTTTCCTATATGCTAGAGATTCAACACTTAAGATGTAGGTAGAGAAGTCAGTCAGAATGGGATGACAGGAGAAGGAAGCATCTTGGCAGGTAACACAAAAAGTGGAACTATGAAAAAAGCAGAGGAGGAGGCTTATAATATTTTCTGCAACTGCATTAAGCCAAGATTTTTGGCTGAAATCTAGTTTAGTTATAGTTGTTACTACTCCATTTTTTCCACTATTGGGGAAGCCAAGGTTTCCATTGGTTCTAAAAGAATTGTGGTCTGCGAGGCACTAACACACAAACAGACAGCACAGTATCAATGGATAAAAGTGATTTTGAGACATGTCCAACTACTAAACTAAACAAGACACAGAATAAGAATCTAACATGTAGGGACAGATTTATGCATTATCACAGTCCAACCTGTTTGCATTGGCTTGTTTAGTCACCTCCTTCAATCTTTTCATTTTTTTCCTAACTGCACCAGCATCAGGTAAATGGTGATGACCTGCAGGCCCCTTAGAAACTCCTAGATGTACTCCAAGTGGAATTCCTCTGTAGATAAATATGTACAGTGACTTTCATTACTTTAATCTAAAGCAGACCACATGCAACTTCTAATAGAAGGCAGCCATACCTTTCAACAACTTCTTGCCCTTGTAATTTCGCCCTCAATCTGGCTTCCCTCTCTTCAGCTACTCTAATATTTTCCTTCTGATGTTGCATCTGGTCAAATATAGCATGATAGTGTTCATATTGTCCTCTGGAAGACACAGGAAAAGGACCAACACCACCTCCACCGCCATAATATGGTGCCTGGAAAGCAGAAGGAGTAGGGTGGAAATCTCAAATATTGGTTGTAACAAGCCCTTCCAATCTTCACCTCTTCAGCAGAATAAAAGCATTAATATGTCCTGCAACAATTCTGAATTGGTCCTAGTTTTATTGCTGGCATGCTCCTATTTTAACGAGCTACAAGGTAGATAAATTTAAAACTTATTTTTCTGTTAGCACTCCAGAATAACATAACATTTTGGTTCCCTCTGATAATACTCTAGTTATACATGAGACATCTGTCACACATTTTGCAAGTTACTGGCAACAAATCCGTTTAAGTGTAATTGGAGATAGATGTTCTACATGGCAAAAAATGTCCAAAACTAAAAGTGAAATAGTGCTAACTGAAGTACTAATGAGCAATTTGTAGACAAACCACCATTTTTTCATGAATCTGGAAACAGTTAAGTGCATTTCTAGGGTTGCTGAATGGCATTAAGTGCAGATGTATCCGAGAATCCCCATTGTTACCAACCTGTAATTTTGTTTCATCACCAGAACTGAGATACTTCCCTACTAAAACTCAGATCAGGGGAGCATCTACCATAAGCTACTGCTTTATGCATATGATCTCTCGTCAATCTCAAAGAATTAGAATTCCTACAGAACCTTCATGTGAAAATAACAGAAAAAAAAAATGTTGCAAGCAGCTGTGTACAGTGTGTACAGTAGTAGCCAAGGATGGATGCAGAAAATGTGAAACTGGCAAAACAAGGTTAAGGTTGTCAGCACATGCATAAAAATGTTCCCTTTACAACTGGGCAAAGCAGTCAAATAACTCATGGTAGTGAATCTATGGGATTTGTTTTAACAATAGTGTCAATATTTGTTCCAGAGTGGTCCTAAGTATTTTAAATAAATTCAAATAGGTGAGTGCAGATGTGACAGGTTTAAGATTGCCTACTTAAACGTTCTTAAACAGATTATATTTGACAATGGAATTTAGCTCACATTCTGAGTTTCAGTTGCTTAACACCCATCAATAGCTCCCCATAATCCATATGACAGGATACTAACTGAATGATTTATCCAGACATTCAAATTAATACGTAGGTGTGCTGTTCATCTGAATAATTTACTATACAAGACTAGTTTCTACAAATACAAGGCAAAGCCTTGCTTTAGACACTATTCAAGGTTTCACCTATCACTATCAGAGCTCAGTTTTCAAAAGGATTATCTAAATAAATAGTATGATCCACCTCTAGGAAAATGCTATGAAGCAGGTGCTCATCAACAGCCTGCAGCACAGCTACAGCCCCTACTAGAACCACAAACCCAAAGCCAAATCCAAAAAAAAATTTCCCTACTTCCCCTCAGAAACAGGTCCAGCAACCAGCCCCAAAAGACAACAGGAGAAAATCATGCAGTGCACGACCCTGCTGTACCTTCAGAAGGGGCTGTATGGCTTGCATTATTGGAAAGCTTGAACAATGCTATTTGACGGCATCATCAGAGAGTTGCTGGATACACTGTTTTCATGTTGGAGAAAGGAAAGGGATAGGCAAGAACACTATAATAGTATATGGAAACCTGGAGTGATGATAACCTAGTGGCCTGCAGTAAGATTTGTACTAACTATCCAATCTGGAGAAGCCATTTCAATTACTTTTAAAGCATGTTTGCCATGACATTTTACACCAGTGATACTTAGTGAAAATATACACAGCCACTGAGCCTGTTTCCTTAGATGACTGAGAATACTGACAATGATGCAGCTGTAGCTCAACAGAACACTTTATACATTTGCAATGCCTAAGGACCTTGCAATACAATCCTCAAAGTTAATCAGAAACATGATTGTTTTCAGGAACATATATAGATCCAAATGTAACAATGCTGATATATCGTGTTGTATGGAAGCTTGCACTGGTGCCTGTCAGTTTCGTCTTGAGAGAGAGAAGGACAGCACAGGAACCAAATGATGTTTTTAGATTTTTCCATTAAATCAGCACCTGCTAGTTTTTCAAGTCTGGTATGCTTAAGCTCTCTTTTCTATTTAAGCTTTACTTACATGATGTGGCACACACATCAATGATGATGTCTATTTTGAAATAATATACTTAATAAGCAACTACTGAAGCCTGCTCAAGTGCATGTGTATTCCTCATATTCTCAGACAAGGAACAGAAAATAAAACCTCTGTTCATTTTGACTCTACTGATCAGTCAGAGCTTGTTTACAAAAACCCTACTAAACAGGCTGAAAGAATTGGTGTTGTTCAGCTTGGGGAAAAGAAGGCTCCGCAGAGACTTCATAGCAGCCTTCCAGTACCTGAAGGGGGCCTACAGGTGAGATGGGGAGGCACTCTTCATCAGGGAGTGGAGTGAGAGGACAAGGGGTAACAGCTATAAGCTGAATGAGGGCAGATTTAGACTAGACATTAGGAAGAAATTTTTCACTGTGAGGGTGGTGAGACACTGGAACAGGTTGCCCAAGGAAGCTGTGGATGCCCCATCCCTGGAGGTGTTCAAGGCCAGGCTAGATGAGGCTTTGAGCAACCTGGTCTAGTGGAGAGTGTCCCTGCCCATGGCAGGGGGGATGGAATTTGATGATCTTTAATGTCCTTTCCAACCCTAGCCATTCTATGATTCTCTGTTTAGGCCGCATATTTTTGTATGACTCATTACCACCACAACAAATAGCTGTGTTTTAATCAATTTTCTATTGTCAAATAGATTTACACCATAGCAATACTTAAATTTGTGCAGTGGGTCTGTCTGATGAAAGTACCCAGACCTTATATTCAAATAACTTCATGAGACTACTTCCCAGAACACTTATGTTTCCCTGAAACTATGACACACACAAACAGGCAAAAAGAAACTGTCATGGGAATTAGATTAAATTATGTAATTAATTATGTAAGAAGTGAATGGGTAAGACCTTACTGCTTTCAGAAAAAAAATAATTAGATTTACTCAAGATTTTTCACTCCCCTCCTGAACAATTTATTAGTATAAACAAGTGTTGTTATGTCACTAAATAACAAAGAATGCTTAGAAGCAGGTGACTAATACTGGGAGGAAGAGGTCCATTATCATAATATGAGAACCTGGAAAAAGACTTAAACAAAAGAATTCAAGAACAAACTTGGATGTGAAAGAAGCTGTTCATGCACAGATTCAGCACAGGAAAAGTAGCAAAAGCAGGAGTGGAAAAAAGAAAGTGGTGCATAGAAACCATTACTGGCAGAAAGAGGAGAGATGCAGAAATTTAGTAAGTATTAAAAATGAAAATTGCACACGGTGTCCAAAAAGCCAGGGAATAGAGTCTGTTATACAGTTTCTCTTAAATTAACCATAGATTAATAATGGGCAGCCCCAACAGTTAACATCCAAGAGCAGATCTTTCTGAAAAGAGAAGACCGTGCCAGACAACCGAAGGTGGGGGGAACAGACTACACCACATTTCTGCATCTGCTGCCAACCTTAACATCACCACTTCCACCTGAACCAAGCACATTCCTCCATCCTTGTTCCCTGGCTCTGTTTATTCGTTCCATCTAAAGGAGAAAACAATACAGGAAAACATAATTCAATGAACCACTAAGTAAAAATTGAACTTCACTATTAACACATTTTAAACATATTTTACCCTCTCTTTTTCCAATCTTCTCATTTCATCTGCCTTCAGTAAACTGATCTGTAATGTGCAAATATTACATGTTTAGTAACTGGGAAATCAAACTGCTCAATGTTCTTATGCAACATATAACACACCACAAGATATTTAATTAAAATTTCCATGGGTGGAAAAAAAAAAAGAAAGTATCAAGAATGTTCTCTACCTGATCTCTCTGGAGTTTTTCTTTTCCAGGCAATTCTAACCTCTTCTTTTTTGAAGGTTCCTGAAAAACAAGCATATAATTTGGTATTTATTACTGACCATTATTCAGTCAAGTCTCTCTCAAGACAGGTTAGTGCTCCAATTGCTGGTGTATGTCCACAAAGATTAAAAAAAAAATTTTAAAAAATCATTTATTATATGATGTTTGTAAAAAAAGAGAAGGAGGAAAGGGTTGAAGGTTTTGTTTTTCTTGCTCTGCACTTAGCTTTTGCTTAGTTTGAAAATTAACTGATGATTTCATGATACCTCAAACATTTTCCTCCTTTCTTCTCCTGGATTCATTTTTGCCATTGGAGTTGGGAAGGCCTGGATAAAAGGTGAAACTTCAAATTAGATAGCACAATGCCAGAATGAGAGAAAGATTCTAATCAGGAAAAAAAAATAAAATCTTAAACCCACCACATAGTAGGTGCAAAATGGTGTTTAAAATAATTAATTTCTCATGAGAAATGCTAGGACCTAGGGATAAATGCTACTGTACTTGTTCGTCCTCTGCTAAAAGCTCTGTCTTGAAAGCTGAAGGCAGTAATTTTTAAATCTGTTTTGTCTTCATTCTTCTTCTCTGGCAATATAATTCTGCATTACAATCTGTTCCTGTAAGTCTTTGAGGGTCCCTAAATATTAATATTCTCTTTCATTTGTAGAACAGATTTATTAGGCTATCCTTTGGCTCTTTCACTTGAATAACTCTAACCAAGGTTCTTGTTATTTGTGGAAGAGAACACAGCCACTATTGAATACCTGGTAAAGAAGCACCACATAACAAACCATGCTGCTTACTCTAGTCCTCTCAAAAAAGTGTTCATTACTTTTAAAGCATTTTTTTTCCTGACCATACTGGAACACAGAGAGCTTCATAGTATTTTCTTTTGATGACCTAAAATCCTATCAAATGAGTACTTTAAAATCAACTATTTCAGAAGACAGAATCCTTTACAGACTTAAGTCAAGTTAGTTCAACTACAGTGAATTAACTTCGTATCACTAAACAGAGGAGATGACTTTTACTTGCTCCTCTAAAAAGCCAGTTGAGAGATGTAAGCTCAGACTACACTGGAACAAAAGCAAAGAGAAGAAAATTTATATTACACTGTAGCCATTGTTTCTATCCTACATCTTATTCCTCACCATTAAGTACAACCCACACAAAGAATATGTCATAAAATTGCAGCATTGCTGATTCCATACACGCAGCAAGAAGATACGTCCTCAGCCTCTACCCTGCCTACTTGGAGTCTCTATGCAACTTGGATCAGTGTTGGCTACTAAAACCCATTATGAAGAGCAGCAGACCAGCAGATGGTTGTGTAACCACGCCTTAAAACATAAAAACCTCATGGTCTCATAAGGACACACAACAAGCCTGTGTGTTCCCTTCTTCTTGCTCTCTTCAACAAGGCTTGTGTGATCAATGAGTTTTTCCTTAAACCTCCAATAGCGTTTGAGCCTCAAGGGTAATTTACATCTCAGGGACAATTTTCTAACCAGCTATCAAATTTGATAGATAGAGAACTTAGTGTTATGTTCCCCAAAGTACCATGGGGAGCAGGAAAGAAAAAAAACCAACACTCCAAAACCCACAAGAAAAACCACAAAAACAATAACAAAAATATTACTCATTCAGAAGAAAATTTGAATTGGTTCTCTTGCTGAAGCAAGAGCTTCTTGGTTGATAGTTCCTTGGCCCATGCATATAGCTCAAAACTAGCTGTATCATAAGCATCTCCTGGCCATGCAGTAATTAAAGGAATAAAGAGAGAGAAAAAGAGGTTTATGTAATAAGGAATACAGAGAAGATGACTGGAAGAAAGATCAAAAGTATTCTATGAAGGTATAAAGAAGACTATTTCTCATTAGCTATCATGGAATTAAGTCTGGTAAACTGCTCTTCCAACTACACAATCTCTCTGACTTACAACACTTTAGAAAATAATTAAGGAAGTTTTCTTTGTTTTGAAAATTTGAGATTATTTTTGAACAAGGAAGAAAGATGTAAAGACTCATATCCAGTGTCAATGATCTTGGTATACCTGATGGGCTTACAATATTTTTAAGAGTTGTCAACACCAATAGGGGAACCAAAAACATGCAAAGCACATCTAATTTAGCAGTGAAATTAGAAACCAAACCTAAGGTAGAGGTCTCCAAAAAACATTCTATTAAACCAAGTAAACAACAACAACAAAAAATCAATAATGAAGCAAGCCAAGCATTTAAACTACTACTACTTTCTCTGCAGATGCATGTGTACATATAAAAGACATTTTGAAAAGCAATGCATAGTATTTTCATAGTATTTAAATAAGGTATGCACAAAACAGTCCAATTTAAGTAACTTAGCTTCTTACCTGTCTAGATTTAGCCGAAAGCTTCTTCTCATTAGGCTTTTTAGGTGCATCATAAGACCTCCTGATTGCTAAAGGCACTCCATATTTTGCAGCAGGTTTGGTAATTTTCTGAGCTGGTGCAACTGAAGTCAGAATTTGTTCTTGAGCTGGTCTTTTAGCTGAAAAGAGAAAAAGCCTGTTTTACAGCTATCCAGGCTAGCCCGTATACCATACTTACCTTTCCCAAGGTCTTGGAACAGCAAAGCTGGAGGAAAATGGGTGAACTGCTAACATTTCATTCATATGAGCTGATGCATAAGTGCAATATACCTAGGTTGCCCAGAACAGCTCATCTAAATTTCATCCTTGACAAGAAACAGTGGAACACAATCTCTGAGCTTTTCCCTCTCAATGCTTCACTTTAAACTGGAGAAGTGAAGCTTATTTCAGCTGCCATGCTTTATTATCCAGCTGTCATTGACCCAGGGAAGTTTTTATAATGGAATGGAGAGAGAGGCCTCCCTCCACTAATGACATTGGACTGCTACCTGCAACACCAATGTCAGCAGATGATTAGTTCTGGAAGAACTTCAATGGTCTTCAGGGATACTGTTTTCCCTATCCTGAAAATACGCCAATGTTGATTCTGTGATAGCAGGGCTCTCTTACTACAAAATAGCAGGACAGCAGTGAAACACACACAACACTATCAAAAGGCACCAAAGCACTTGCCACAGCTTCAAGTAATTACAAGGAAATAAAATAAAGGGAAATAAAATCTAGGAAAAAAAAGGGTAAAATTATGCAGAAAAATGAAGTAAGGTAAGACCATCTTGACAAAGTGAACCACGATCTGATTTGCTACCAGTAGCAGAAATTCTACTGCTTTGGGATGAAGTCAGGGCTTAATCCTCGAATCTGTAACAAAACCTCCCACATTTTTACAAAAAATTGTGTTTCCCTTTACTCATTTGTCATCAGTAATGGAAAAAAAATGTACTATAAGAACACAAATTATTTCCAGTATTTGCAGTCTTCACCCTCTCCTTAAATTTTGAAGCATAGTGCATTCCAGGAGGAAAAACTACACCTAAAATATTACAGGACCATTGTTTATACTTGCATCATTTGTACCCTACATACATCCAGCTTCCTGGGGGAGAGAAGAAAATTACTTCCCTCTCTTTTTTCCTCAAACTTCTAGAATGAGGTATAAAAACACACCAAAATAAATAAAAAAACAAAGCTACATACGCCATCTTGACAGAGCTGAAAGCAAAAGCACTTTACACGCTTACTTACCTGGTGCAGCATGTGGTCCAAACTTCTGGAAGATTTTGTGATTGAATTCTTCTGCAATAAGCTAAACAAAAAGTCAAACAGTTAGCCAGCAGCATTATATCTGAAGCTAGAAAGAACTCATTTTCAGAGAAGTGTGCCACACCCAGTAAGCATCTAACTTTTAAATTTAAATGAATACTCAATTTTATATATTCAATTTTGTGTTACTAACATTAATATGGAGCTGAATTCAGTACTTTCAAATATTTTTTGGCACACCTACTCAAATAACTTTTAAAAAACAATTTAGTCTGACTTCTGGGTAGCACATTACTTCAGTTATGAGCTAGCTAAGAATCTAGAAGAAAGTTCATGTGAGCATCAACACGGTTTTATGCACAGTTCATTTTAGATCTGTTGCCAAATTTCACTTCAAATTCTCAGACAGCCTGTGTCAAAAAAATAGTCCTTTAGAAATGTTTGCAGTTTTTAGTTTCTCTATCCTTTTTGAGATGGGAAGATGGCTACATATGTGGATATCTAGCATATACAGTGCACTGTCAGGAATATCAAATTAGCATAATAAAATGTGGAAAATAGCCCTACTGGAGTAAAAAAAAATTGGAGTATAGACAAAGAACATTCAAACATAGGTCATCGGTAAGCCATCATCTCGCATCATATTGAATACCGTACGTAGTTCTGAACGCAACACCTCAAAAACTGTGTAGTAGAAATGAAAAAGGTTCAAAGAAGAGCAGCAAAGAATTAAAAGCGTTGAAAAGCTTCAGTATAAAGAATAAATAAGCTTGCTTTTCAGCTTATAAGAAGATAATCAAGATGCAGTATGACATATCTAGCATACTACATGTGATTTTGCAGACAAAGCAGAGAAACACACAAGGGCAGCAAATGGTAATACCAACATAAGAAGTGGGGTACAACTGAATACAAGAAGGGTTTAGAATAAACAAAGTTGATGCTTTCGTGCAACAAGGAGCAGATCTGTGAAATTTCTTACTGATCATGAAAACTTACACAGGTTCAAGAAGAAATCAGATAAGCTCACAGATGAGAAATCTATTGAGGATGACTAAATACCAAAGAAATTTCTTCCTGAGCTGACACAATTGAGACAACAAAAGATGAAGGCTGGAAGAGTATCACAGGGTAATGTCACGTAAGCTTCCCTTGTTCTTATATGCCTCACTAGGCACTGTCTGTGGCCACTGTTGACTGCGCACAGGATACGGAGGGAGACTGACTTTTATCTGAGCCAGCACTGTGTTCTGATTGTCCAACATCCTGATCTCAAACTTCTTTCTGAATCTGAGTACCTCAACTGATACTACCAATACAGAATACTCAAATAATGGGAACTGAAAAGGTATTTTTTACAAGAGTAGAGCTACTTGCACACAGATAATGGCCATACTACAGACCACCCTTCTACAGATGGAGCATGCCAAGAATGTGTTATTTCATGCTCTCACAACAACTGACAGCAATGTTAACTGAATAGCCGCTAAGCCACAAAGTTTTAAGGAATAGCCTTTATGGAATCTTGGACTATCCAGATTATTTTGATTTGCTTAGAGGCTACCAGTTAGTTACAATGGATGTTGTGGAGTTAAAACTGAAAAAAAAACAAGAACCAAGGTGCAGAACTTCGGACACTGCACATGAGAGCAAAGAAACTTTTTATCCTGTACACTTTGTCATCAAAAGATCCTGTAAGCAAGAAGTTACACATGAGAATGGTCTCCTACTAATGGCATTTCACTGATCCTGAAGCTTTTATTTGGCTGGTAAACTGTAACAACCGAAGTGTGATGTTTCCATGATAACACAGCTACTGACAGAAAAGAAACAAGACTCTTCAAACACCTTTCAAAAAGCTTTTTTTTTTTAATTCATGCTAACTTAGACCCACTTTGTACTGTAACTTAGAACCTATGAAAATTAAGAAAGATTTTACATAAAACTGGAAGACTGATTTCCCATCATTTAAGAGAAGATTTCAGCAATAGCTGCAACACATTGAAGATTTTAACTATGGAAGACGTTTTAAGCTTAGACTAAGGAAAGCAGAGGACAACAGCATTGGCCACGGATGAAACAAAGAAAATTGGCATTACAGGTGTGTCATAGAATGACCACCTCTGGCTGAATACGAACATACCAGTCTATGATACATTTAGTAAAACATGCTTTCTGGGTATGGGGCTTTGTTGTTGTTTTTTAAGATCAGGTAGCATCTCTAAGTCAAACATGTTAGTGATTCAGTTGGAAAAATTGTGTGCAAGAATTCATACTCAATCTAGGATAAATTAGTATCATCATCTGGTAGTGGCCTATTACTAATTTTACTTTGCCTAACTCCAAATAAACATTTCATATCCATTCGAGCTACTGGAAATAAAATTAGATCAAACTATTACTGTTGTAAAAGTCAGAACAAACTTATCTGTAAAGACTTCTGAATCTTACCTTTCCTTGGGACTTTAATCTGAACTATCATCAGTCGAAAGTCTACTTAATATATGATTGAAGTTCCAATTATATATGGCCTTCTCGTGAAATTTCTTTAGCTGTGAGCTAGAATCCATTAGAATTGTTTACATTTTGAGGTCTCCTTTTGCATTCATGTCCTCCACGTCCTTTGTCTATCTACCTTGTATCAGTACTATTATTCACTTGTTAATCTTGTTCTCTTTTGTTTAATTTATATTAAAAAGGCATAAATAGATGTCAAATTATATAAATAGATTCTTAACAGATTAGTGAACAACTTATTTGAGGTCATATACACATGATACGTTTAAACATCAAGGAATTTAAAGGTTAGCTTACTTTGTAAAATTTCACAGAACACACTTTTCAGGCCATTCCAAATTCCAAGCAAAAAATGGATTGAAGAAATAATGATAAAGTAGTGATAGTGAACTCACTGACAGCACCATTTTATGAAAAAATGCAGATCTAAACAAATCAACATCTCATTCATAATTCCTCACTATGTAGAAGAACACAAAAAAATAATGCACTTAAGAAAATGCCAATTTAAATTTGTTTGTAGAAACTACCAAATACTTAAGTAATTTGAGAGGTTTTTTTTACAGTTCATAGTAAAACTCTTTTCCTCAACTGAAAGTGTCTCTATAAAAGCTCTAGAGAATACCATTACTTCAATTTCTCCTGTTGTATATTAACATTAGAACAAAGAAAAATAAGTTTTATGATGTTTTTAGCAAAACTAGAATTAAAACTAACTCCATACCTGTGGCGTCAGAAATTTTTCAACCCGTCTGGCTATGAAGTTTTTCTCCAATATGGAGTTTATTGATGGTCTATTCCTAGGATTCCTTTTAAATAACTGTGACAGCAGATTACGTAGGTCATAGGAGTAATGCATAGAAACAGGAGGAAAAGGTCCAGAGATTATCTTCAGTACCAAGTTCTTCATGTTACCAGCTTCAAACTATATCACACAAGAAAGAAAACAGGTACTACTTACTACTTTGTTTGTCCACATGTAAGGGTGCATATAAAGATGAAGAGGAAAACAAAAAAAAAAATACACCTTCCCTTGTCTCAACATACCAAAATAAATTTTCAAGGCCATTAACAGTTTACATCAGCAGATAAAAATCTTCTGCTGCGAAGTATTCTGTTTACAAATACATCATAATACAGATATTTCATTCTATAGATACAAGTTTTTCCAACAAATAGTTATTTCCCTCCAGATCTAGACTAACAATGATATATAATTAAGGATAAAATATTATCCTCCTCTCCCAAACACCTTCATCGATCAAACGCCTTCTGCCCTTCTTAGCAAAGCCACATTTCAAATGAAAGAATGTAAAGCATTCACATGCATTCAGTGTAAAATCCCAAGGAAGGCTTAGACTTCAGCTTAAGCTCAGGAAGCAGAGCATTCCACTTCCTTTGTACAATAAAAAGAAAACAGTACATATCACCCAGCTCACAGAGAACAACCTGTTGCCATCAACTCTCAGGAAGGCAACATTGTCAGCATTGCTGCTACAGAAAAGACCAAGCAATAGGAAATTACAAAAGTTTGAAATGTTATGAAATCTTTATCCCTCAAAATTTTTCTTCTGATTTTCATGTTTACATCTTTTTTCTTTTAATAATAATACCTATTAAAAAAAATAAAAACACAGAAAACCCCACAACCAAAACAAGACCAAAAAAAAGTTTTTTCTTCCCTTTCTACCTGGAATATAGATGATAAAGATGTATTATTCAAAACAACATGCACACACACAAAAAAAGGCAATACTTTCACCTTGGTAGTTTTTTCTAAGAATTACTTCTGTTCTAAACAAATGCATTAATTCACCTGCACAAAAGCAGACAGTCCTAATTCAGACTTTCAATGAAAACATCAAGTTTTTGAAAAGAAAAGAACACTATTCACAGTATCATTTCTTATAGCACCTAATATTTTTTTAAGCTAATACAGTTCATTACAAACCTACACTGAAAACAAAATATACAGTGCTAAGATTTCTGGAGAGATTGACATGAACCAAAACAGATGGAAAATGTTGGTAAGTGTAGGAAGAGGAGATTAAAATGCTGAAGGTAATTTTAAACAGTCACCATGAAAGCCTTTCATCAACTGAAACACATTTGTGTAACATCAGGAAAAATCCCTGTTCAAAATCACTATTCTTTCAAAGAAACAAGAAGTTTCTACTCACCGCATGTTTAAGTGTGCACATTTCATAGAGAACACAACCAAGGGCCCAGATATCACTAAATCAAAGAGAACATACTTACGAATTAATAAGTTTGCCAAGTAACTTATATCTGTGAAGTCTATCTTTGAAAAGCCAAGGTTGTATTTTGAGTATATTCAAGCCCCCTTTTATCTTCCATCCCCCCAAACCACAAAATCCCAAACAACAACCAAAAATAAGGCCAACTTGAAGACCAGATGGGGTTATGTTAGCTCCTGATTTTATTTAGACCTTTCATCTGAACCACCCCAATTGGAAAAATTAGACAAAATACGGACACAGATTTTTTTCTTCTTTAAATGTACACGTTTGCCTGATGTCTTTGAATTAAACAAACAAAAAACCAAACAAAAACCACCACCCAGTTCAG